>NC_012873.2:38357653-38525290 GCF_000003195.3 Sorghum bicolor
AAAAAATGGGGACACAGGAGAAAGGGAGACGGCAGGCGAGTTAACGTGTTAACTCAAGAGGTCCCTCGGGACTGAGGAAAACCCTTACACACACCTAAGAGAGTTTTATCGAGTCTGTGACCTCCTTCGCATAGAAGGAATGTCCAATGAGACCCTTAAATGGAAGCTCTTTCCGTTCTCTTTAACAGGAAAAGCTAGACATTGGTATAAACTCAAAGTAGGGAGTGTTCATGGAGATTGGAAGGAGTTACATAATAGTTTTCTTTATAAATATTTTCCAATCTCCAAAGTGGTGGAACTTCGGCGTGAGATTATTTCTTTTAGACAACTAGAAGAAGAATCTCTTAGGAAATCATGGGACCGCTTTATTAACCTTACTCTCACTGGACCAAAGCTTTCTATTCCAGAAGAAGTTCTTCTAATTCACTTTTTTGAGGGCCTTAGTGGGAAAAATAAGCAAACCTTGAATACAGCCTCTAGAGGATCCTTCTATCACCTACCTGCTAGTGAAGCTTGGAATTTGATTGATTTATTAAGTGCAAAGTCTCCTAGCTTTTATATCCCTAAGAAAGAGACAGAACCAGTTCCTAGACAAGAAGAAGAAGTTTCGATAGCCAGATCACAACCACTTCAATCCCGAACTTTAGCTATCGATCCTAAACCATCAATACCCCAAAATTCTTCAAGGAAGGAAGGAATTCCGACCTTAAATTTTTCAGATAGTGATGGTTTAGACTTCTGGTTCCATAAGAGACCTTCAAGCAGGGATAATTCAAATCATCGCAATAGTGGTTCTCTTAGAGAATGTCCTGGTTCCTGTTATGAAGAAGTCGAGGATGACATATCAAGTGAAGGAGAGCTAAGCCATATTGAAAATTCTATCAGCTCCCCTTTCCTGATCACAAGTTCTAAATGGCTAGAATGTGTAGAATGGATGGATAAGGAAGAAGCCTTAATGAATTCTGACTTTGGTTCAATTTCAAATGGTGAGTTCTTGACTCCCTTTGAAGATGGGATTCATCCAACTATAGAAGAGGACATAAGTGAGACCAATCCAAGAGAAACTCTGAACATTCAGATTGGAGATGAAGATAATATTAATGAGCATGGAATTTATTTCATAGCCACTTTGTTTACTCCATGCTCATATGCAACATCTTCCCAATCTATTGGTCTCTCCAACATCACCACATTTGAGATCTCCAACCCTTCCTTTCTATTTATAAAAACTTTAAAAGGGCGGTTGTCGATGCATATGTCTATAATAAATATTGCAGATCTCGTTGAGTTGATCTTGATTTAGGTCAGCGTTGGAAGGGAAACCACTTCGCCGACATAAATTGATGGTTTCCCAAGGACAAGCTTGGTGTCCTAAAATAAGCACTGATCAGATCATAACATGAGTTTTTGATTATTTGCAACATTAATTTGTGTATTGAGCATATAAGGATAATTGTAAAAATATTCCTTCGGGTATTCTTGTCCCTAACCTTTCCAGGATTGGAACAAGAAGATCAGATGAATGACAAGCAAGTACAAGGTATGTCCAACCAATCATCATGCAACACTGAATTAAATTCATCCAAACTTGAATTCTGCAAAATTCAAGCTTGGGGAGTACTTTACATAAAAAACATCCTTTGCCATGTTGCTATGTTGGTTGTCCCTACCTTTAAGACATGCTCAATTTGTTAAATACTAATCACACTACTTCATCTCCACTTGAGTAGATCTCTATAAATGCTGTCATGTTACCTTTGTCTATTTACTAGTAAGTGTTAGTTTGGAAGTACTGCACATACTTCTATTGGCTTTTAAATTAAGCATGGTGCTTAGGTTAAACAGCCTTCCTTAATCTGATTAGACATGGAGTCTAGTTCGGTTATTGAACTAAAAACTGCTTGTGTAGACATTGGTATATTTTTGTCGGACTAACCCCTGCAGAAAAACTTTCAATATCGATTTGGGAAGTCCTGAGATAAACTCACATCAGAGACGAAGAGAGTGACACATGAAGTTTAACAATTTGCACAAGAAGGACATAGCTCATTCTTCATAGAGAGATGATCCATGGAGGGTGCCACAAACACGTTGCACAACCGCTAAGAAAGGAAAGCTTCCACAAGGTGATACTGTACCATCACTCTTCAAGCAAGGTAATATCTTAAGGTACTTGACTATCACTTTTATAAGCTTTCCTTGGTTCTGGCGTTCATATAAATAAAAGAGACAAACATGCATGATTTACAACTCTAGATTAACCAACCCAACTGATTCAACATGTTTAGTCCTTTAATCATTGTTCTTAGTACTACCTCCATGATCCCACACTCCTAATCATATGAGCTAAAATGTTACACATTCAATCATTGAGAGATATAAAGAAAAAGACATATACATAGATAGATTATCTTTCCATATGGTTGAGCGATCTGATCTGACAAATGTTTTAAATACTACACTCATGATCTTATTATCCATCACCTTTGTCTTGTTCACTATGCTTAAGGTTAGAGAAGAACAAATACACTTTTGGTTCTATTGGTGTTTTCCACCAACAGAGCCCATGCACTTGATCTCTGCCTTGTCTCTATGAGCAGGACACATTTTGAGAAACATGGAGGAGTTTTACAACTTCCAGATTCCACCAAGTGAAGGACCTGGATCTACGAGCACAAACACACTGAGCAGGACACTGCCAATGCCGCACTTCGAACTGCTAGGCAAACGAAGAGGTGCAGACGTCAAGGTCCGCACCTGAATCAAATGACGCGCCTGAAGAATGAACACGGTGAGAAGTCTTGTTAAGAAGACTTAAAACATTGAACCCTCGCCGAAAGGTAAGATCGGTAGTTATCCATATTTATCCTTTCTGCATTCCCTTTTCCCTTTAATTATTTACTTTCCTTAAATAGATTATTAGTTAATCATGCTATCTTGAAAAGAAAATAAAAATGTTAAAAAATACTAAGCCCCATGTGAGTATACGAGTGGCATAAAACCCATAAGTACCTTCACTGTGGTGGCATAAAAATAAAATAAATATTTCTTTTCTGCTTTATAAAATAAAAATATAAAAACAGAAGTAATATTTATCGAGGAAGCTCAACATGATGAAGGCTAGATATTTATGCTAACACTTAATTAGTTCCACAAGCTTTGTTGTCTATTTGAGCTCGACAGAATTTAAGAATCAAGAAGACTAGCAGACGGAGGACATTCTAATCGCTGTCAGAATGCTGCTGACTTTCAAATACACCTCTGCCACCTGCTAGCTACATCAAGAGAAATTACATCAAAATTCAGCTTGAGGGAGAGCACCCCCATTTATCTCGCTAAGTATTTCTACCTATATTTATACTTATATTATGTTAGAATATTAAAATACATAAACTATGAAAAACCAAATAAAGATTTTATGCTTATATATATCTTTTGCTTAGTGTGTTTAATAAATAAATAAAGTGGGATGATTGGTTGGACATACCTTGTACTTGCTTGTCATTCATCTGATCTTCTTGTTCCAATCCTGGAAAGGTTAGGGACAAGAATACCCGAAGGAATATTTTTACAATTATCCTTATATGCTCAATACACAAATTAATGTTGCAAATAATCAAAAACTCATGTTATGATCTGATCAGTGCTTATTTTAGGACACCAAGCTTGTCCTTGGGAAACCATCAATTTATGTCGGCGAAGTGGTTTCCCTTCCAACGCTGACCTAAATCAAGATCAACTCAACGAGATCTGCAATATTTATTATAGACATATGCATCGACAACCGCCCTTTTAAAGTTTTTATAAATAGAAAGGAAGGGTTGGAGATCTCAAATGTGGTGATGTTGGAGAGACCAATAGATTGGGAAGATGTTGCATATGAGCATTGAGTGTGGTCAAGCTGTGTAGACCCTTAGGAGCTTGTCATGTGGTTAAATCAAGATTCACTTGCACGTTCACTCATATATGCTACTTCTACTCCGGAAGTACCATCCACATATATCCATCCATGTCCATCTCCAGAACCACCCAAAAAATATTCTACTCCTAATCCGGGAGAGAATAGCCAAAAATATTTCTGTTTTCCCTTGTGAAATAAATGCTCAAGTTATCTTGCTACTACCACTTGCTATATTATCTCAAGAGATGAGTGCTCTGAAAAAGAGAAGAAAAGAAAAAAATAATAAATGTGAAAATAAAAAGGGGCAAGTGCCCGAAACCTCGAAAGAAAGAAAAAGTGAGACGAGAGGTAAAAATGGACAAGTGTCCGACAGTAGAATTAGGGGAACAAGATACCCACCTGAGAGGAAAGAAAAAAGAAGAGCATCTCATTCTCCTCATAAAGTTTCAAAAAGCAAGGAAGGTATGTATCCCCTCAAAAGAGCAAAAGTAGAATTAGACTTTCACCATTGATATCACCATCATCACCATACACCATTCATTCGCCACACATGCACATCTTGATTTGGCTTATTGATTTGTTTCTTTGGATCCATGGTTTGACTATACAATAAATGTCTTGTAAGTATGTATACTTTATCTCCCACCTATGAGCTCCAGATATTAAAGCCTTATTAGAGTAGGGTGAGAGAGAAGGCAATGTCACTATGCCTTATACCACAAATACCACATATCTTGAGAGAAGGCATATACCATCACTGCCTTGGTAAGGATCCGGAAATACCACAAAAGAGAGATTTAGAGAATCATACAAGGAATCTCTGAGTTTTATTTGAAAATCTGCAAAAACTCCAGAGCTATAGCTGATCAAGAATAAGAGACATGGCACTTGGCTAGACTGTTCTATCTTTTAACTACTCAAGACAGAAGTGACGGTTACAAGTCCCATGGTGAAAGGTAAAATATTGCAACAACTTCTGATCCACTGCTGAGTCTATCCTTGCTCAGGGACGAGCAAGAGGTAAGCTTGGGGGAGTTTGTTGACGGTCCTTAAGTATCAAATTTAATTATCAAATAAACAAAGAAAAGGATCCAAATGAAATCAACATCTAGACTTAGGGTTTTATCTGACAGAATTCCACGAGTTTTGGTGTTTGTCTATTTCTGCAGGGGGTTATCAGGAAATACGGAAGAAAGGCCCACACGTCGGGATTACATAGAGATATTAACGTGCCGCACAATTATCTTACATCTAGAAGACTCTAGAAGCCACGAGACCGAAGCGGAGGCGAAACGGGGCCAGAGGCAGGGCGCCCGCCCTCCTGCCCTGGGCACCCGCCCCCTCTAAGAGTCCAATTAGGACTCTGCTTCGTGGGAGATCTCCACCGACCTAAAGGATCAAGGATAACCGTTCAATCAATGTCGGTTTGATCCGACGGCCCAGGTTCACTTGAGGGGACTATATAACCAGACCCCCTAGCCCCTGGAGGAGGCACCCCTTGATCATTATTCATTATTCATAGACAGAGCAAAAGCTGGAGTTTAGAGATGAGAGCTCTCCTCTCTTCTCTAAACTAGAGTAGATCTAGATAGTAGCGAGATGGAGAGCGAAGGAGGATTAGAGGAGAGGCCGGCCTGTCGGTTCTTCCTCCGGTTGTACTTCGTCATGATCAAGCTCTAATCAAGCTTGCTCATGGGATGACTCTGGTAATCTACTTCTAATTCATTATGCAATTACTAATCATGTATGTTCTGGTTCACAACTCTTTTGAGTACTTTAATCTATAGGACGCTATAGGTGAGAGTTGTAGTATAGGTGTAAGCGAGGTGCTTAGATCTAGATTACTTGTGGATATCCCCTGTCTAGCTGGATCGTGTGGTAGGCCGCGTAGGTGACAGTTACGTTGGTCCTCTGTAGTCCACCTCTCGTTAGCAGGACGGGTAGGGTTTATCGGCCTATGGATAAGCATCCTTTGTGGTGTAATCTTATCTCGCGGTTCGTCCCAGACATAGACATACCCCTTTGAAGTAGAGAAACCATAGTTATCCTCTCTATTCTGCTACCATCGCCCATATACTAGAATTGCTCTACTCTCTATTCCCATATTATCACTCACTGTTATCTTACCTTTAATATTGTTCTTATTCGATTCTACCATTTTTCCTATTTACACCTATTTACTTATCTTGGTTAAGTTAGAGCGTAGTTGGTTCTCCCGTTTCCCTGTGGATACGATAAAACCTTTAACCAGGTAAAAGCTTCAATGGTATCCGTGCGCTGGCGGATTATCTGTGTGCGTATAAATACCATAGTACACTCTAGTGCCATGCTGGGGATGACAACCTAGTATTCAAGTGGTGTTAGCAAGTGTCAACAAGCATGATCCGTGAGACTAAATCTGATTGGCCCTCAGGCCAGGGTGGGCGCCCTGCCCCCGGGCCCGTTCGGTCTCCCGCTCGTTCTCGTGGCTTCTGGACTCTTCTAGATGTTGGATAATTGCTGTGCACGTTAATATCTCTATGTAAACCCGATGTGTGGGCCTTTCCTCCATATTTCCTGATAACCCCCTGCAGAAATAGACAAACACCAAAACTCATGGAATTCTGTCACATAAAACCCTAAGTCTGGGTGTCGGTTGTATTTGGATCCTTTTCTCTATTTATTTGATGATTAAATTTGATACTTAAGGACCGTCAACACCCACAAGCCTGATCGTGGTCACAACCAGGAAGTTAACCAGAGGCAGACTACGATCTCCGCCATAACCTCCCACCAAAAGATGTACGTGACCACATCAATGACAGAGGAGCTCCCGAGAACATCCGTCGCATCGAGTACGATACCGTAAATGGCCCTCCCGAGCTAAAATAGTTCTATCCACATCTCCAACAAGTCATCTGGCCTTGCAAATTCAAATTAGAGAAGCTCAAGAAGTACGATGGCAAGGAGAACCTCGAGAACTAGATCACTCTATACGAGATAGCCGTCTGGTCAGCCATAGGCGACGAGCATGTAATGGCAAACTATTTCCCTATCATCCTTGATCAAGCTAGTCATCAGTGGTTGTCGGCTTACCAGAGAACCAGTTTGACATGTGGGGAGAATTACGCTAGGCATTCATCGACAACTTCATAGCCACCTGTGAGCATCCTGGCAACAAGTATGATCTCGAGAGAATATGTGACCGCAAGAACGAGCCACTACGTGACTACATCCGATGTTTCTCATATATGCGCTTCAAGATTCCAAAAATCTCCCATGATGAGGCAATCTCCACATTCATCAAAGGCCTTCGTTATCATGAAGCCCTTTGGAGCAAGTTACTCTATAAAAGGCCAACCACAGTCGCTGAGCTTCTTGCTACCGCAAAGAACTACACCGACACCGATGACGCGGAAAAACTAATCAGAGAGGACGTCAGAGGAAGCCAACAAGCCGACCACCCCCGTCGATGAGACGACAACTGCGACAGCCATGGGAGATTCGACAATCGCAATCCTCATCGCAACGACCACCGAGAATGGAGGGAAGGATGGGATAGGCGCCGCGACCACCGTGATGACTTCAAGGGTAAGAGGCCCCACAAGAACGACCATGAGGTCAATACGGTCAAGAGGTTCACTGGTTGCTGCGACTACTAGGATGACTACAACAAGGCTGTGAATGGCCCGTGCCAGCTGCTCCTCGATCGAGTCACACAATGCAAAATTGTCGCGTCCTCAAAAACATCTAAGCGCAACATATCATCCAAGATGACGCTGCGAAGGCCGCATGCAACCAGGATAGGCACAATCATGTGGAGGATGATGAGGAGCAAGACCAAGACCCGCACCACCAGTATGTCAACCCAACCGATGTCATCCATTCCATCTTCGGTGGCAAGGTGTCGATTGAATCCAAGAGAGAGAGCGCAAGCTCCTCAGAAGGGCATGCCTTAACGTTGATGGTGCCAATGATCTTATCACCGATCCAAAGCTTCCCACCTGGTCTCATCGAGAGATCTCTTTCAGCAGGCAAGACCGATGGGCCACCATCCCTGAGCCGGGGCATTTTCCCCTAATTCTGGACCCGTGCATCAACAGCGTCCCTTTTGAGCACGTGCTCGTCGACGGTGGTAGCTCTATCGACATCCTTTTTGGCAGCAATCTTCCTACCCTCAAGCTAACTCAATCGGATTTAAAGCCATATGAAGCTCAGTTTTGGGGTGTTCTACTGGGTCAAAGTTCCGTGGCTCTTGGCCAGATAATGCTTCCTATGCAGTTTGGCACTCCCGGCCACTTTCGCACCGAGTTCGTTAACTTTGTGGTCATAGACTTTGAAGGGATGTACCACGCCATCCTAGGTCGTCCTTCACTCACTAAGTTCATGGCAGTGCCACATACCTAGTCCTCAAGATGTCTATTGAGAATGGAGTCCTCACATTCAAAGGCAACATCTACACATCCTACACCTGCAAGGAAAAAAGCTTTAGGGTCACTGAGGCTATTCACCTCTCGGTTCGGATGGCAGAGACCACGACTCAGGCAACGCAAACATCCTTCGACCAGCTCGAGATTCCCAAGCTGAAGGCACCAAGAAAGGTCGTCAAATCCAAGGAGCATAAAGAGATCCAACTAGTCGATAATGACCCTGAGAAGACGACTCTCATTAGAGCCACCTTGGATCCCAAATAGGAAGATGCAAAGTAAGTGTTTTTTCATGGAAACCTGTAGTTATGTTTGGTGTTCCTCGACACCTGATCGAGCACTCCTTGAATGTCTTGAAGACCGCCAGACCTATCAAGCAGAAATTATGATGGTTTGCTCGCAACAAAAAGGAGGCCATTAGGACAGAAGTTACATGACATTTAGCAGCTAGATTTATTAAAGAAGTGTATCATCCAAATTGGCTCACCAATCTAGTACTTGTAAGAAAAAATGAATGGAGAATGTGCATTGACTACACAGATCTTAATAAACATTGTCCTAAGGATCCTTTTGGTCTCCCTCATATTGACGAGGTGGTCGACTCTATGGCCGGATGCGAGCTTCTCTTTTTTTTCTCGATTGCTACTCTGGTTATCACCAAATCTCGTTAAACACCGACGATCAGATCAAAACCTCCTTCATCACCCCCCTTCAGCACATATTGCTATACAACCATGTCTTTTGGGTTAAAAATGCAGGGGCCATGTACCAGCGTGTCATTCAGCAATGCCTCCACGACGAGATACGGGATGACCTCATCGAGGCTTATGTCGATGACGTTGGCATGAAAACCAGGGTCGACAGCACTCTGATCGACAACCTTGATCGAACTTTCAAAGCCCTCAATCGATACAAATGGAAGCTCAATCCCAAAGAATGCGTCTTTGGGGTCCCCTCCAGTATTCTACTTGGCAACGTCGTCAGCCGCGATGGCATAAGCCCAAATCCCTCTAAAGTCAAGGCAGTTCTTGATATGCGACAACCAAGAAACGTGAAGGATGTGCAAAAACTCACCGGATGCATGGTTGCTCTCAGCCATTTCATATCCTAACTAGGAGAAAAAGGACTACCTTTTTCAAATTGATGAAGGCATCCAACAAGTTCATCTGGACCAAGGAGGCCGACGTGGTTTTTTCACAACTCAAGGGCTCAAGGCTTTCCTAACCTCACCTCTGGTCCTTACCACACATCAACTGAATGAGGTCTTACTCTTATATATCGCGGCCACAGATCACGTCGTTTCAACGATGCTCGTGGTTGAATGAGAAGAGCCCGACCACGCTTACAAAGTCCAGCGACTAGTCTACTTCATAAGCAAAGTACTTAACGAGTCCAAGACCAGATATCCCCAGATTTAGAAGTTGGTCTATGCAATCCTAATTACTTCTAGAAAACTAAAGCACTATTTCAATGGCCACCATACCATCGTAACTACAAATTTTCCATTGGGGGATGTCCTATGCAACAAGGATGCAAATGGTTGGATAATAAAATGGGCGATGGAATTATGTCCTTTTTCACTCGATTTTCAGAGTCGTACCACCATCAAGTTGCAAGCCCTTGTGGACTTCATTGTAGAATGGACTGATCTCAATGCACCTCCAAGCAAGGATACCGTCCAACAGTTGCAGATGTTTTTTGACGGATTGTTGAACATCGATGGAGCTGGAGCCGGGGTTTTCTTTGTATCACCCAATAAGGACAAAATTCGTTACGTCCTTAGGCTCCACTTCCCCACATCTAACAACGTGGATGAGTATGAAGCTTGCTTGCACAACATGTGACTAGCCGTTGAGCTAGGGATCAAGCGTCTCTACGTCTATGGTGCATGCTTTTCTTACGATGATGCTAGGTGTAATTGCACTAATCATTGTATGCTTTGACAATATAGTTAGAATACTTAGGATTTATTCATGTAGATCATCCTAATCCATGCTAGTGTTATAGACTTAGGATACTCTATTGAGATGATTATCATATTTATATGTGGCTATGTGCTCTCATTTATCTTATGTCACTTATTATTCATTGTTGGGTATTTTAAATGCAAATAGAAAAATCCGCAAGCACACGGATACCGATGTAGCTTTCACCCGGGAGTATTCCAGAGTATCGATTTTCCACAGGGAACGTGAGTGTACTAATTAAGATTCAAGATCGCTCAAGGATGACTATATAATTATTTTTGGTGGGAAGAGAGGAAGTTTCCTGAGAGTTCTCTAGCTGATCTAAGAATCAAGAATTACTTCAAAGATTATTTATTTCGGGACATCAGAACACTAACCATAGGAAGAGATGAGAAGGGGGCTAGGAAGCTTAGACTACGGTCCTACAAACACCGATCCGAACGAGTGGAATACGTCGACTGTTAGGGCTGACACTACCCGATGGCTACCACAACAATCCGCAGGATTGGGTGTAACTCCAGGTAATTGCACGACTAAACACCACATCTAATCTATTAATTACTACTCTAATGTTGCAAAGATTAGAGCACTTGATGCAAGCGAGAATCCAATAAATAATTTGAATGTAAATAAAAGTAATTAAAGAACTCAGGAATTGTGAATTGAAGAACCTGGAGAACGATGAAGAACGAACCAGTTGCTGCAAAAATACAATGTTGAGGAAGATCCGACAGATCCGGCTCCTCCTCCTCCGCTCTCCTCTTCTCTCTCCCTATTTTCTAGATTACAACTAGAACTAACTAGAACTTGAACTAGAACTAGAGGAACTAGAACTAGAACTAGATGAACTAGAGGGATCCTCTCTACTTGGATGAAGAATTGAAACCCTAACTTTGATTTTGTAGAAGAGGTATGCTCTCCAGGGGCCAGGGGGCCTTGCTTATATAGTCTTTTCAGATGAATCTGGGTCGTCGTATCAAACCGACATTAATCGCACGGTTTTCCTTGATCGCTTAGGTCGGTGGAGCATGATCCGTGAAAAGGACTCTGATTGGTCACAGAAGGTGGGCGGGCACCCAGGAGAGTAGGGCAGGCGCCCTGCCTCCGAGCCCGATCGCCTTCCTGTTCGTTCCCGTGGCTTCTGGAGACTTCTAGATGGTAGAAAATTGCGCGGCACGTTAATATCTCTATGTAATCTTGACATGTGGGCCTTTCTTCCATATTTCCTAATAACCCCCTGCAGAAATAGGCAAACACCAAAACTCATGGAATTCTGTCAGATAAAACCCTAAGTCTGGGTGTTGGTTGCATATAAGTCCTTTTCCATGATTAGTTGACAGTTAAATGTAAGCATTAAGGACCGTCAACAAGCTCCCCCAAGCTAAACCTTTGCTCGTCCCTGAGCAAAGCTAAATCAGCAAGAAAACACGAGTTACTTTTATGCCTCTTACTACAGGGTTTTTAAGTTATCACTAAGGTCTTAAGTGATTGAAAAACAGAACGATCAAGTCAAGCACTATGTCTCAAGTTCTTCTGTCTTACCTTTGTTCTGGAGTTGTTTGTAAGTTTCCAAAATAAAACTGAGGAAATTGCCTTCTTCTTGAAAGATATATATAAGTAGAGCTTTAAAAGTTTTAGCATACTTACTTTGCATTTTGCTATGTCAATGCTCGGAGCAAAGGAGAGGAATGTCATACTCCTAGATCAAGACCTTTGACCTTTTTGAAAAATTTGTCATCTCTTATTGGCATATTGCTTATTAGAGGGACCATGGGCTATCATTTTTTTCTTTCTTTTTTTTCAAGTGGGCACCAAGTACCCCTAATTCTACTATCGGACACGTGTTCATTTTTTCTACTCAGGTGGGTATTTTTGTACCCCTAATTCTACTTCGGACACTTGTCCATTTTTACCTCTCGTCTGACTTCTTTTTTTTCGAATCAAATTTTTGCATAGTCCCATGCCTCTAACGCAATAATACTTCAGAAGAGTGAATCTTTTATATTTTTAAAACAAAAAGATCTTGATCTTTGGAGCATGATAATTCTCTCAACCAAAACTACAAGAATTAACAATGGCTTGAACAAAGCAAGTGCCCATAGTTTTAATATTTATATCTTATAAGACTCTAGGTATTATGTCAAACAGGATCTCAATTTTTTTAGATTTTCAAAAGATAAAATCTCCAGAACTCTAGCAAAACTAGGAACAAGTTAAATAGTAGCTCAGACCTTCTCTTATCATGTTTGTCAATTACTTAGACTTGGATCAAACTTTCTTTTTATTTTATTTAAAACTTAGGATTACACAAAACTATTGTATATTACTCAAAAGAAAAACTTTGTTTGATTTCATGGTTATGCATTTTTTTATTCATTTATTTCCGAATGCTAGTAAATAAAACCAAGAAAGAAAAGTAATACTTATCTAGATACACGTGGGGGTGCCTCCCCGAAGCTGGATGTTGACATAGTCCTTCACTCTTGTGGCCTGCATGTTCGGTCTCACTCTTCTTAAGCCTCAAAATCCTGCACAACCCAAATACACAACAAAACTCGTGGAGCATGTTAAGGGTTAGGTAATTGTCTAGAGCTTATGAGAGCTTAATGTGAGAATTCTATGAACTCAATCACATCAAGTTCCTCTACCAGGTTGTTTTGTGGCTTGAGATAGATTTTCAAGCGTTGACCAATTACCTTAAAAGTGTTACCTATGTCGTCTTGGATGGTAATGGCTCCATGAGTTGAAGTGTCAATAACCTTGTATGGTCCATCCCACTTACTTCGTAGCTTACCATGCCCAAAGAGCTTAACTCTTGAATTGAATAGTAGAACCTTATCTCCAGGCTTAAACTCCTTGTGCTTGATTCTCTTATCATGCCATCGTTTTGTTCTCTCTTTATAGATCCTTGAATTGTGGTAGGCTTTCTCTCTCCATTCTTCTAGCTCAGATAGTTGCATCAGACGATTCTCGCTAGCGAGGTGGAGATCCATGTTCCATTTCTTGAGTGCCCAATGAGCCTTAAACTGTACTTCCACATGCAAATGACAAGTTGATAAGGTGACATGCCTATGGGTGTTTTCAATGCAGTTCTATATGCCCAAAGTGCATCAGGAAGTTTGTCCTTCTACCCCTTACCCATCTCATCTATGGTCTTTTGTAAAATATTTTTTATTTGTTTGTTAGATGTTTCGGCTTGACCGCTAGTCTGAGGATGGTATGGTGTTGCGACGTTGTGTCGAACTCCATGATCGGCTCGGTACTTCCGGAAAATTTTGTCGATGAAGTGGGAACCTCCATCGCTTATAACTATCCGGGGTATACCAAAGCGAGGAAAGATTACTTCATGTAACATTCTCTTGGCATGTTTTGAATCAGCTGATCGACAAGGTAGAGCTTCTACCCATTTGGACACGTAGTCCACAGCTACTAAGATATACTCGCAATTCCCGGACATAGGAATGGCCCCATGAAATCAATTCCCCATACATCGAAAAGTTCTACTTGAAGATTATTTGTGAGAGGCATTTCATTTCGTGAGTTGATATTCCCATGTTTTTGACATCGGTGGCATCTCCTGACAAAGTCCTTTGTATCTTCATACATCGTTGGCCAGAAAAAACCACTTTGCCAAATTTTAGCATGTGTCCGGAATGCTCCATAGTGTCCTCCATATGGCGAGGCATGGCATCTTTCCATAATTTGGGTAGCCTCAGCCATAGGAACACACCTTCTCAAGAGTCCATCAGCGCAGACTCAGAAAAGATATGGCTCATCCCAAAGGTGGAAACGACTATCGTGAAGCAACTTCCTTTTGTTTGTACCAGGTGGGACATAGCCTTTTACTATAAAGTTTACGATGTCTGCGTACCATGGATCTGCATGTGTTATCTTAAGCAGGGTGTCATCCCTTAGGTAGTCATTTATGGGAAGCTCATCATGTGTTTCCTTATATTGAAGCCTAGACAAGTGGTCGGCTACAGACTTCTCAACTCCCTTCCTATCTCGGATTTCTATGTCAAAGTCTTAGAGTAGAAGAATCCATTGAATTAGACGAGGCTTAGCATCTTTCTTAGTGAGGAGGTACTTGAGAGCAGCATGGTCTGAATAGATGATTATCTTTGCCCCCACTAAGTAAGATCTAAACTTTTCTATAGCAAAGACAACAGCCAAAAGCTCTTTTTCAGTTGTAGTGTAATTGAGATGTGGTCCAGACAAGGTTTTGCTAGCATAGGATATGGCATAATACTTTTTATCCTTGGTTTGTCCTAAAATGGCACCAACCGCAAAATCGCTAGCATCACACATGATCTCAAAAGGAAGATTCCAATCAGGTGGTTGGATAATCGGGGCTGAGAAGAGTGCTTTCTTAAGAGTTTGAAAAGATTCATGATACTCATCACTAAAGATGAAAGGTGCATCCCTAGCTAGGAGACTAGTTAGGGGTCTAGCAATTTGAGAGAAGTTCTTGATAAACCATCTATAGAACCCTGCATGTCCCAAAAAGCTATGGATTCCTTTCACATTCGTGGGAGGTGGAAGTTTTTCAATAACTTCAATCTTTGCTTTGTCCACCTCTATACCACGTTCGGACACTTTATGCCGTAGCACTATTCCTTCCTGAACCATAAAATGGCATTTCTCCTAGTTTAGGATTAAGTGCTTTTCTTCACATCGCTGCAAGACTCTATCTAAATTCTCCAAACAATGATCGAAGGTTTTGCCATAGACGGTAAAATCATCCATGAAAACCTCCATGATCTTCTCATGCACCGTTGGAAAGAAGCTGGAGCATTGCACAATCCGAACGACATTCGTCGGTATGCATAAGTTCCATACGGGCATGTAAAGGTAGTCTTTTCTTGGTCATCTGGGTGTATTGGGATTTGGTGATATCCAGAATAACCATCAAGGAAACAAAAGAAAGAGTGGTTTGCAAGCCGTTCCAACATTTCATCAATGAAGGGTAACGGAAAGTGATCCTTCTTTGTAGCCTTGTTGAGTTTTCGATAGTCAATACACATACGCCACCCAGTGACAATACGTTGAGGGATGAGTTCATTCTTCTCATTCCTAACGACCGTCATTCCTCCTTTCTTTGGCACTACTTGGACAGGGCTAACCCACTCACTATGTGGCACAAGATAAATAATCCCAGCATGATAGAGTTTGAGGACCTCTTTCTTAACAACCTCTCACATAGCATTGTTAAGTCTCCGATGTGGTTCCCTTGAAGGTGTAAAATTGGGATCAATAGGGATACGATGAGTGCAGAGAATGGGACTAATGCCCGTGAGATCTTCGAGAGAGTAGCCAAAGGCTGATCTATGCCTTTCAAGAACAGTGACAAGTTGTTGTGTTTCATAATCGGAAAGCTTCTCACTGATAATTACTGGAGTTTTTGGGTTGTTGTGCAAAAAGACATATCTAAGGCCAGAAGAAAGAGGTTTTAACTCCATCGAAGGCGGTGAAAGTTGTTCATTTTTTTCTAGCTCAACGGGTTCTACCAACTCTTCTTCTTCTTGAACAAAGTGTTCATGATCAAAGAATGGTTGTGCCATCTCCTCTTGAGTCAGCATTAATATCTCCTCAATAGGATCTGGTTCAAGTTTGGGTTCCACTATCGTGTTAATTGATCTAGCAAGAGGAACAACAATAGTGGAATTCCCAACCTTGAAGTCTAAATGACCTCGTTGTGGTTGTTCTTGTAGAAGTTTCATGATTGGTCTGCCAATCAAGAGAGGAATCTCCGGCATGTCAAAAATGTGAAAATCTAGACATATTCCAGAGTCCTTGATTCTAACAGGAACTGCCCTTAATACCCCATGGCTTTCTAGAATTAATCTAGATGGACTTTGTAAAAGTTTTTGAGATGGGGTTATGGAGAGTGTTAGCTAACTCCTTGGAAATAACATTTATCCCAACATATGGATTGTAGTGGACCTTCCTAGCGGACCTTCTAATTTGGCATAGAAGAATGGTTGAAGGAGTGATGATTCAAGCTACCTCAGGAGACAGCTCTGCTTCTGTTAGCCATTCATAACTCAGAATAGCCGAAAGGCTTTTGATGTGTTCTATGTCAACAGATTCTACTCTTAGAACGGATTGAGTGGTCCTTGCTAGAGGTCGTGTTTGGATAGGAAAATTCGAGGTGTTTCCATAATCTTCAAAAAGATCTTCCTCGAATTCAAAGGGATGCTCTAAAGGTGGTGGTTCATCATCCCTTAGTTGGTTTTGCATTCCCTTATCAGGAGGTTTCTCTACAACCAAATTAATGGATGGGTCAGGTGGAATTTCTAACTCGGTTGCAAGTTCCTCATCTTTTGGTTTAGGATCAGGCTCGACTTCTTTTTCTTCTTCAAGAAACTCATCATAGATGCCTGTGTAAGGGGTATTTTCAAGGATTCTCTCTAGGATAGCTCTCCCCTCATCTGTGAGTTTGTGTGTGAATGAGCCTCCTGAAGCAATGTCGAGGTGAAGAGCAGCTTCCTTGTTTAGACCACGATAAAAGTGGTAGTACAGTACATGGTTAGGCAGGGCAAGGTTTGGACCAGAATTGGTAAGGCTTGTGAACCTGGCCCAAGCTGCTCCTAAAGTTTCCTTCTCTCTTTGTTTGAATGTAAGAATTTCGATTCTAAGGTCAACGATTCGAAAAAGTGGGAAGAAAGCGAGACAAAAGTTGTCCCGAAGTTCATCCCAATTTCCATTAACGCATCCTACAGAATGAGCATACCACTTTTTTGCTCTTCCCAAAAGGAAGAACGGAAATAATTTCCATTTAAGGGTCTCTTGTGTCATGCCGGAAGTAGATCGGCAAGAGCACAATTGCTCGAATTCTCTAAGGTGGGTGTATGGATCTTCATCTACTTGCCCAGAGAAGGGTTGCTCCAGAATCATGGCTATTAGATCAGGGCCGAGGTCGTAGCCATCTGTAAGAATTGGATGTGATGATGGTGGTGGCTCTAATAACTCGCCCTTTGGAGCAAAGAATTTATAGATAGGAGTGAAATCCATGTGGTGTGGTGAAAATGGTAAGGTGAGTGTGGTAGAAAAAAGAAAAGAAAAAAGGATACAGGGACGACTAGGTTCGAAACTAGCACAGCTACCGTTCCCCGGCAACGGCGCCAGAAAGCTTGTTGGGTATTTTAAACGCAAACAGAAAAATCCGCAAGCGCACAGATACCGATGTAGCTTTCACCCGGGAGTATTCCAGAGTATCGATTTTCCACAGGGGACGTGAGTGTACTAATTAAGATTCAAGATCGCCCAAGGATAACTATATAATTATTTTTGGTGGGAAGAGAGGAAGTTTCCTGAGAGTTCTCTAGTTGATCTAAGAAGCAAGAATTACTTCAAAGATTATTTATTTTGGGACATCAGAACACTAACCATAGAAAGAGATGAGAAGGGGGCTAGGAAGCTCTGACTACGGTCCTACAAACACTGATCCGAACGAGGTGGAATACATCGACCGTTAGGGCTGTCACTACCCTAGGGCTACCACAACAATCCGCAGGATTGGGTGTAATTCCAAGTAATTGCAAGACTAAACACCACGTCTAATCTATTAATTACTACTCTAGTGTTGCAAAGATTAGAGCACTTGATGCAAGCGGAAATCCAATAAATAACTTGAATGTAAATAAAAGTAATTAAAGAACTCAGGAATTGTGAATTGGAGAACCTAGAGAACGATGAAGAATGAACCAGTTGCTGCAAAAATACAATGTTGAGGAAGATCCGACAGATCCGGCTCCTCCTCCTCCGCTCTCCTCTTCTCTCTCCCTATTTTCTAGGTTACAACTAGAACTAACTAGAACTAGAACTAGAGGAACTAGAACTAGAACTAGATGAACTAGAGGGATCCTCTCTACTTGGATGAAGAATTGAAACCCTAACTTTGATTCTGTAGAAGAGGTATGCTCTCCAGGGGCCAGGGGGCCTTGCTTATATAGTCTTTTCAGATGAATCTGGGTCGTCGGATCAAACCAACATTAATCGCACGGTTTTCCTTGATCGCTTAGGTCGGTGGAGCACGATCCGTGAAAAGAACTCTGATTGGTCACAGAAGGTGGGCGGGCGCCCAGGAGAGTAGGGCGGGCGCCCTGGCTCCGAGCCCGATCGCCTTTCCGTTCGTTCCCGTGGCTTCTGGAGACTTCTAGATGGTAGAAAATTACGCGGCACGTTAATATCTCTATGTAATCCCGACATGTGGGCCTTTCTTCCATATTTCCTGATAACCCCCTGCAGAAATAGACAAACACCAAAACTCGTGGAATTCTGTCAGATAAAACCCTAAGTCTGGGTGTTGGTTGCATATAAGTCCTTTTCCATGATTAGTTGACGGTTAAATGTAAGCATTAAGGACCGTCAACATTCATATTTATATTATTTATCTTATGTGACACTTACCCTGCATGAGAGATAGATAAAGACATGGTTAAGATCTCCATGACTACATACAGTGCTCATTGCTCATTATCCATTGTAGTCTCTTCCCAGTGGTAAAAATATAAATAACGGTACTTGGATTACTCCTGGTTAAAATGCTACACCGGTATTATCTGTGCGCTTGCAGATCCTTTATTTATTATCTAGAAAAGCATATACATTTAATACAAGCACTTCTACATCATACTGGGGATGACAACCTAGCTTAAGTGACGTAAAGTAATTTTGACGTCATTTCTAGGGATAGGTTTAAAAGTCTATTTACAGTAAGTGTCAACAATGTCTGTCATCATTTCATAAGAGAACACCAACAAAAAGGGGACATTTGTATTGAGAGTATGGGGACCAAAGATCAACTTGCTGATATTTTCACCAAGCCACTTGATGAGAAGAGGTTTTGCAAGCTAAAGAATGAATTGAACATATTGAATTTCTCAAATATGTGTTGATGCACCCCCACTTATATGACATGCCTCTCCATCGAGGAAAGTAAGGTAAAATTGATTGACATGTCATCCATCCTATGTTAAAGACTTGTTTAGTGCATCTAGTCATTCCTCACATATCCTAGGTTCATTCATGAAAAATCAAATGAATTTGATGATTGTATGGTACCACTATTGCCTTTATGTTTGAAATGATCTAGTGGTATCATATGACATGTTTGTGAGCTTACAATCCTAGTGTTTGATCTAGAAAATGAGTTATAAGTGTTTAACTCAGCATTGTTAAGATACCTCTTAAAATGAGGTATGAAAAAGCTTGCCATTGGATCAAACCGAGTTAAATATCTTAGGCAACTGATCTAGATTGAACTAAATTTAGGAAAATGATCCTTACATAACATGGTTTCACACAACCTATCTAAAATTTAAGCTCGCCTTTTGTGGTCACTGATGACAAAGGGGGAGAAGTAATTCACAAAGATAGGTTTCGCTAAAAGAAGGGGATCAAATTATTTTGAAGCAAACAAGTAGCGGAAGCAAGCTCATAAACTTGTATGTTGCAATTGAATATGCATTACATATGCTTGCTTGCATAGCACAAGTTTTTATTCTCAGATATGCATTACATATGCTTGCTTGTATGGTGTATGCTAGTTGTAAAATTGTTTGATGAAATGAAATACTAGCATATATAGGATGATGTTAGATGTGTCTTGCATGTTTTGATTTTACAAGTGGTACTAGAGCCTTCTTTAAAATGTTGATCTCATGAGGTATCTTGTGTTTATGTTTGCAAGTGCTATCTAACTAACCATGGTGCTAAGGATGGTGTTCAAATAGCAACTCCGATTGGTATCATGCTTCAAAGGTCTATTCTTTACACCTTAGCATTATTTGGTAGTTATTGTCTCCTATGTTTCCTATCTAAGCATATGTGCAAGCTTTAAAATCCAAACTCTTAGCACATATGTAGGGGGGCCAATGCTACCAATTTAGGTTTATGAAACTTGTCCATATCCTTTACATATGGTAAAATGCTTGGGCAAGCAACATGCATCCAAAAAGATTATATTGAATATCTTTGTGAAAAGGTTGTCATTAATTACAAAAAGGGGGAGATTGAAAGCCCTAGTTTGGTTTTGGATAATTGATGAAACCTAAGTGTACTAACCTTTGTCATGAGTGAAATGTAAAGAGAGGTTGGTACACACCAAGTGATGGAACTAGATGATGGTCATGGTGATAGAGTTGATCAAAAGATGATATTCAAGTGCTCCAACATGTAAAAGAAGAAAAACAAAAACAAAATAGGCTCAAGGCAAAGATATATTTTTAAAGGAACATTTTGTTTTGCCACTCAAGACACCTAGCGAGTGTGAGTAGATTTAGGATAGATAATCGTACTATAAAGAGGAGAAACGAGTCTCATTTGCATATACCTAGTGCTTAGTGACATAGTAAGATATTTGAGAAAGCCTCTGAAAAATATTTGTGAAATGCTATCTTAAGTGTCCAATTTATTTTAAAATATTTTTGGTGATGTTAGCAACCTGAAAAGGCTTGAAAGGTGCTAAAAATTCATAGAATGTGAACTGCTGTCCAGACTGAAAGAAATTGCAAGCAGCTGAAACTGTAGGGTGATGAGGACGCTACGCTATCCAGAAAACAAAACTTTCGGCCTCAGAAACCAGGATGAACTACTAGTTATGGATCACAAGATTATCACTAGACGGGCAGATGCAGCGGAAGCGACTCGATGTAGTCATGCGCGTAGTAGTAGTGCCGTGCAGTTGTCTGGTCGTCCGTCACGTCAATCCCTCTCGTACAGTTTTTCCTTGTAATCCAGATGCAACACCTCCAAGGTATCTCACATGTACGGGGAAGAAGTGTCACACCTCCAGACTGCTACGTCTTTGAGGAGCAACAGGCGCGGGTGTGGGTGAGCGTTTGCGGCTGCCAAATGACGTGATCAAGCCCTGGCCGCCCCCACCCTCTCTTTTATAGGCGTCCCCTAATCAGCTCTGAGATGGAGGCCCAATTAGAAAACCCTAAGCCTTGTCTAATTTGGGTCCAACCCGAATTAGGCTTTTAGCCCCTTAAGCGTGCGACCCTATGGGTTCATGTACATATAGACATGAGCCGAGTATTCCTACTAGCCCAATAGTTGATAGCGGCCTCTAGCAAGGCCCGACAACACCTATACGTATACAAAGATCATATCAGACGAACCACTTTAACACATACATATTATTCCCTTGCCACATGATATTTGGTCCAACTCGTGGGTTAACACTTAACCCAAGCACTGAAGGGTCGAGATGGCGGACTAGAGGGGGGTGAATAGTCCTTTCTAAAACTTATCGCACCGGCTAACCGAAATAAGTGCGGAATTAAAACTATCGGTCTAGCCAAGACTACACCCCTCTATCTAAGTTCTCTAGCACCTTGTAAAAGATCCTAAACAAGCAAACAAGGTGCTACCTTAGCAAGAGCTCAATTAACCAATTCTAGAAGCAAGGTCACACAAACCTATGTCACTAGTACTTTGCAAACCGGGGAGCTCCTACACAACTAGTAAGCAAAAGCACAAAGCTCCTAAGCTCACTAGCAATGCTCAAAAACAAGGCAACTAATGCCAAATTAGAGACCGCAAAATACTTAGCTACACAAACTAAGCAATGTGACTAACAAGGTTACACAAACCAAATTAGTCACGCAAGGGGAACTACTTCTAGCCACACAAGCAAGAAGGTAACTAGCAAGCTACACAAGCTAACTAATTACAAGAGCAACTACACGAGCACAAGTATATGAATGTAAGAACAAGCTTGTGTTAGGGACTTGCAAACCAACGGGAAGAACAAAGTTGACACGATGATTTTCTCCCGAGGTTCACTTGGTTGCCACCAAGCTACGTCCCTGTTGAGACAAGCTCCAAGGTTACCGCCGGTCCTCTTGCTAGTGGTGACCCGCAAGTCACACTCTCCCACATGGAGTGCTTACCACAAGCTCTAGCACTTGACCCGGCCGGACCACTTGTCGCTCTTCACGTCTCGCTCAACTAGAGTTGCTCTTCGCGATCCCCGCGGGGTGAGCACCGTACCCCTCACAATCTCTTCTCCGGAGCACCGCACAATCTCCTTTCGTGCTTCGACGGAGTCACAAGCCACCAAGCCGTCTAGGAGGTGGCAACCTCCAAGAGTAACAAGCACCACCGGCTTGCAACACGAACACCTAGTGCCAGTCGATGCAATCTCTCAATGCAACGCACTAGAATCGCTCACACACACAATCGGATGATCACTATCAAGCATATGTGAGTTAGAGGCTTCACTAGCACTCCCCAAGCATGGACACTAAGTCCCAAGGGTGCTCAGCTCCAGCCAAGGCCGGCCACCACTTCTATTTATAGCCCCAAGGGCTAAACTAGCCGTTGCCCCTTCACTGGGCAAGAGTCATGAGCACCGGACTCACTGTAGGTAGCACCGGACACTGGAACAGTGCGTCCTGTGCTCTAGAAACAGCCACGTGTCACTAGCCGTTTGAACTCGACCGTTGCCGCCAACGGCTAGCACACGCACGTGCGTCTGGAACAGTAGCACCGGACGCTCTGCTGCTTCATACTGGACGCATCCTGTGCGCACCGGACGCATACGCAGAGAGCAACGCAAACTTGCAGCAGCACCGGACTCTCAGCGTCCTGTGACACTGGACTCGTCCTGTGCGCACCGGACTCTCAGCGTCCTGTGCCACCGGACTCGTCCTGTGCGCACTGGACTCTCAGCGTCCTGTGCCTGCAGTTCAACTTGTTAGGTTGCTAACTTTTAGCTCCGAACTCCGAATTCGATGATCTTGGACATTTTGGAAAGCTTACTTAGAGTGCTATCCAATCTATATGAATACTCAATCCAAATCAAAATGGATCAAAGCAGTATTCCAATCTAAAGGCCATTCTAATGTCCGGAGAACACCGAAAGACTACTCTCTCTTATCCAAGTTGAACAAAATCAACTTCAACACCTACTCCTTTGCAAATGTGCCAACACCACCAAGTGTACACCACCATGTGCAAGTGTGTTAGCATTTTCATAAATATTTTCCCAAAGGAGTTAGCCTCTCAACTTGCCACGCCACTCGATCCTAACACGTATGCAAAGTTAGATCGCTCAAGTGGCACTAGATGACCGATATGCAAACAAGTTTGCCCCTCTTGATAGTATGGCCATCTATCCTAAATCCGGTCATAAACTTCTCTACACACCTATGACCGGTTAAATGGAAATGCCCTAGGTTATACCTTTGCCTTGCGCTTTCCATTCCATCTCCTCCAATGTTGATGCAACACATGCACCAATCAATCACCAAATGATATGATCCACTTCATATCATCACGTGACCGTATTGGTTCATCGATCTTGACCTCACTTGCTCTTCACCGTTGCCTCGGTCCATCGACGCCAAGTCTTGCTCAAGCTTCACCGTCATACGCGGTCCCTCGCTTCAAAGCCTCCGACTTGCCCTTCACTCTTGCAACCGGTCCATCGAGCCAAGCCTCATCTTGATCTTCTCCACCTTGGTCACATGACTCCATGTCATGTCTCATATGCAATGAGCTCCTCCATCATCATATAATCACCTGTGGACTAGTCTCCTGTGTATCTCACATAAACACTATTAGTCCACCTAAGTTGTCACTCAATTACCAAAACCAAACAAGGACCTTTCAAGCATGGGTATGCATTTGTTGATCCAATCACTTGAGTGACCTAGTGATATCTCTCTCACATAGAGAGGGGCAAGTTCCATCTTGATTATCTATGTTTCACGGATGTTTTCCGATAAACGCAAAGACCACCTTTATAACTACCCTGTTACAGAGTAGCATTTAATAGTCCCTAGGTTGTTTCACATCTTGAGAACATACGACAATCTCAGGTCTAAAGACATAACATACATGATACACAAAGAGATAATAAGAACATCTCACGTTGGGTCAGTCCAGCCCCATGTCATATATGTGCCCACATTATTAGTTTGACATCTCTATGTCTATGACTTGTGAAACATAGTTATCAACTAATACATGTGCTAATCTAATATTCATGTGTGTCCTCACATGAACTTTGATGAGAGAGAACTTTAGAATAACCATACATGTAAAAGAGTTTCATAAACAACTCACATAATTATCAATCGATACAAGTTTATCTATAATAGATATTCATTGAACTCATAATATATGTCACGGGTATAATCATAATATCATCATCTCTATTATTACCTCTAGGGCATCTTCCCAACAGAAACAAGCTGAAAGGATTTGCAAGCAGTTGAAACAAGTTGACAAGATTTGCGTGCAGTTAAAACAAGTTGACAAGAAATGTAAGCAGTTATAACAAGTTGGATGGAGTTGAAACTGCTACAGGCATGTGGGTGTTGCTCATCCATTTCAAAAAAAATGGAAGGCTTGCGGGGCCGACGCCTAAAAATGGAAGAGGTCGTCATTGCGTGCGCATTTATTCCATGTCGTGCTCTCTTTTCTTGTCTTGTAGGGCCTTCACCAAAAATAGGATGAGTCGGCATGCAGCAATAATGTATCATAGCATGTGCTATCTACACTGTTCAAAACTGCTTTGAGATTCGTGATATGCACACTACCCAATGTGAAACTCTACTCTTTTGAATGGCACATATCTCGATACGCTGTGTGAACGGTCCAGATAACACGTGCCCAGCATGTATACACTAAAAAACTGCGTTCGGCATGCAGAGTCATCCGAAGGAAGCTTCCCAGAAGCTGCTTGGTTGCTGGGTGCTTGCGGCTGTTGTGTCCCATGGGACCCCCATGTAAGTTTCTGTCGTTGCCTGTTGTGAGTGTTGGTGGATCGCATGTCGTAGCTAGGAAGGACATGCCACTCCCTCCATGGGGCCCGTGTGTGGCTCTTGTGTCGTTGGCCTGTAGCCGTTGCGGGCTGTGGGCCGTGCGCATGAGGCCGAGCCTGACCAGCTCGAGATAAGGTTGGGTCTCCCTCCTCCTTTCCACTCTGTCGCGGAACAAAACACTTTACTTCCCCTTCTAGAGAATAGAGAGGAGAAAAATAGCTCCCCTCTTCCATCTCTCTCAAAACTTGGTGCTAACCCTAAGAGAGAGGTCTCCCTTCTCCTTTCCGCTCTCTTGCAGAACAAAACGCTTTACTTCCCCTTCTAGAGAATAGAGAGGAGAAAAATAGCTCCCTTTTGAGAGGTCTTCATAATTGATCTAGTGAGCTCGTGAGCATCTCCTCTCTCTCTCCTCTCTCTCCTAGCTTCTGGCTCATTTGAGAGCGGATTGAGGGAAACCCTAGGTGCATTTAAGATTGCATATATATTCTTGTGGCATTAGATGATTCTTGTGATTGTGTATTTCCTATTACTCTTGGTGATTGCCGTCGCCTAGACGGTTGGTGATTTGTTGATTGGTGAGAGGATTTTGTGATTGTGTCCCCCAATCAAGGTGATATTCGTGAGGGGTTCTTGGGCTTATTCTCCAGTGGAGTGCCAAAAGCCACTCTAGTGGATTGCTCGTGTCTTTAAGCTACCTCACATGTGGAATTTTACACGAGGACAACACCCCGCAACCCAAGTTCACAGACATTTCCCCTCCAACATTGCCGCACTCAATCAAAGTGAAGCAACTACAGAATTTTATGAGAGGACAAATGCCGCACAACCCTCGTTGATCACATGATGATGTTATAGATTTGTAAAAGAGCAGAATTGACGGTGCTGAGAATGGTTCACGCCACCGAACCAGTTTGCTAAAGTAGTCCCCCAGTTGAGTGATTTTTGTCGAAGATGGTAACGGATCGGTGTCATGCATGGGTTTGATTTGGTGGTTTTTGGTAGAAGGCGCCGTTGAAATAATTTGCGGACCCAATCAACCTATGAAGGGACCTCTGGATTCTCTAGTCAAACACCTTGTGGGTGTGACCCGAGAAGAGCCTGCCCACTGAAATTACGATCCACCGAAATTACGATCGAACAGAAGCCTGAGGACAATTAGGAGATGGATTAGTGGATCTAGTGTGGATTGATGTAGGAGATGGGATTTTGGGATCCATCACCTGGACGTCGTCAGAGATGGTGCATGTCAAGCGAATAACTGACGCCGATGAAGAGCAGTGGACCTCAACGCACATGCCAAGGATAGCTGAATCTGATACCACTTATCACACCCCTGGCCACGGCGGATCACCGGCGACGTGAGCACACACAAGGGTTACGGAACGAGGACACTGGCGGGCAAGCCCCTACCTCGGCGACTTGGATTACCAATTGGAAAAGGTTGGTGTCCTCCATGGCACTTATGTGGCATTACAGTGTCTCGCCATTAGGGCCCACATGACAGAACAAATGACAAAGCGTAACATAACAAAATATGTAAATCAACAGCATAGACGGTGATCACCAGTTGTGACACCTTACTGCCTTTCAAATACGGTTTTGCTTGGGTTGGTCTGGGTTAAAACTGGACCACGGAGAGGGCTAATTTCTACCGTGTTCGTCCATGCAGTTCATCATATATATGCCAAGGCCGGTCCGGACAAGCGTCAAGGAACGCAGTATACAATCGTCATTCATGAGCTCTTCAGCTTTACGACCTGGAGCCACAAGGGGCACGCCTCCGATCTACGACCCTGGGCCAGGTCCGGCGGAAATGAAGTGATGATTGAGATTTTAAGCCGTGCGTAACATCGCCTTCCTGGCATGCTATTGCTATCTAGCCATGAAAACACGAGGGCGTGGAGGTAAACAACGGAGAGCATGCAGATTAGAAATACTATTACCCATTGCGAATAAGACCGATTCTGTGTTTTGACATAACCTTAGGATTACAGCATATCTGAACGGCAGAACAAAACAGCGGCCGCTCCTTCAACCGCGACCTCTAGAGCATACACTTGGGTCGCCCACAAAGCAGAGATGACCACCTTTCAAGGCGACACCAAAATGTAGCTAATGGAACATGCTTCTCCAGACAGACGATCCCTACAAAACGAAGTTGCTGCGAAGGTAGATATACATGTTAGTGAACAGCAGAAAGAAAGTTGGAAAAAGGGAAAGGACGATCCCTGATTTATCATATATTTCTGTCCTCAATTATAGGTCGCTTAGGCTTTTCTCGGTACATATAGCTTTTGATATGCATCTAGATATGTAATAAAAGTTGTATATCTAGAAAAGTCAAAACCATGTGTAAATTGGAACGGAGGGAGCATGAGGTTGCTTACCCTTTTTAGACTTTCTGCACTTTAGTAGTAGTAAGCTCCTTCGGCTTACCACCTTTTACACAATCCACTTCCTGCAATGAAGTACAAAGGGCATCAAAAATCCCTATGCTCAGGGTAATTGGTAACTAATTTTTCAAAACGGACAATTAAGTACAATTGACCGAGTATTAGGCACTACTCCGCCACCTGACTAGTTCCCAACACATTTTAAGGTACCGATAATAAACCAGGAAATAAGAATACTTCTTTAATATTGCTCATGATACCTCAGGTGATGGTAAAGAACACTTTCATTATTAGATTCTGCAGTTGGAACAAAAGCTCACGTGAAACATCAGCTTAACTGTTGTGTTGAAACAAATTTAAGTAAACAAATAGGTAGATAACACAAAACTTGAAAGGGCACCTGATTTATTGAGCTCATCAGTTGTCACTATTTTCTAGGTGAAAGCTTAATCCCAATAAATATTGCATATGAATTTATAAGCTAATTGCATGTTTATGCTACAGTACCATGTGATGTAGATATAGCACAGGCACATACAACAAATGGAATCTATATAATATTAATATAACCAAGCTGGATGCTGATGTTATTTTAAATCAATGAAACAGGGAAACCAAACTTAAATTTATTTCATACCAGCTTAACAGCAAAACTCAAGTGATAATTTTTTTTTCTCCGAAACGTAGGAGAGTTGTGTTTGCTTTGTATTAACAAGAAAAGCGGAGAGAGCCCTTAAAGACACACAAAAAGCAGATTTGAGTTGCATGCTACATTTGTTTCATCTCAAGGATTCTGCCGTTTTTCTAAAGGCTGTAACAATATAAAATAAGAATGTTATATTGATGATGTAACATCATTCCGTTAGATGTTCCCTACAATTAGTACATGTCATCAAAAAGTCAAAATACAAAAGATATTGTAATATCCCTGTTCACCTGGGGGCCCTTGGAGCTGTGGAGCAGGGGGGCTGGGCTATGGGAGATGAGGGTGGCGGCTAGGGTTTGGTGGAGGTGCTGTTGGCGCAGGGGAGAAGAAGAGAGGCGGCAGAGAGAGAGGCCTGGTGCAGAGAAATAGAAGGAAGGGGTAGGGAAATAGTTTCTTTATTGCTTAACCTGATTGATTACATCCCTCTAGTATTTATAGCCCTATAGGACTTGGACTCTAAGCAATCCTATGGGGGATCCTTATAGATTGGATTCCCCCTTCAAACTCTAATTCTATAACTAACCAAACTCTAATCAACTTGATATGGTAGCTCGAGATGACAACAACAGGAGCGGCAGCGGCCCCTTCTAGGGCGCGCCAGGGCTGGCTGGAGCCCCTCCTGGGCCTCCTGAAGCCCATTATTTCTCGGTGGACAGCCTCTCATTAGGCACCTGACAGATATAAAGCTCTAAAATATCATATTCTTTAACGAATACTGTTTTGCTTTGAATTTCCAAGTGGTAAAGTGCCAAAGTGAGTTGAAACCATGTAAGTACTATGCCAATGATGTCATGCAATAACACATACCATATACAAAAGCAATCCAATTCAAATGTATCAGGATTCCGCATTGAAATACCGTACAAAACCAGCAAAAGTAATTCTATGAGGTGGTGACATAAAGTAACTACCACTTAGTGATTCACCCACTGAATCACCGCTATGAGAACTCTTGGATAAATCAAGTGAACACTGCATACTGTAAAAAGCTTGGTTCACTAGATAAAGAGCTATCAATATTTCCAAATCCAAATATACTATGCATCAGTAGTGAACTGAAATGTTAATGGTAGAACCAAAAGAAGGTACGTAATAGAAGTGGATGGAGCAAAAAATTCAATATAAATGATCAATAGAGTCATGCTGGATCCCAGTTTATAGGTTCAATCACTGATATAGATGCAGCTAACAGAACTAGAACATCCAGGTAGATTAAGTGAATTCACTCGCACACTGTTCAAGTTTGCAAATTCGTCTCAATTTAGTACCCAAGGAAAATGCCTACTGAAAATTGTACCACATGTTTATTCCAGATATCTTTTGTGCACCACAATATTTTCTGCAGAACACATTAATTGTAGCACATATTTATTCCAATTTGGGAGTAAGCTACTCAGTTTACATATTTTCTGCATCACAACGACTCCCAAATTCCTTCATTGAAAATTTAGTGCTTTGAGCAGTGTTTAGTAGCAGACAGGCTAAAAAGGTATTAAAAACTATAATAACACAAGTGCCATTGGTGCTTCCAAGAACAAAAACAGCAATATGTCAAAAAAAACTTTGTTCTACCCACTCTATTGATTATTGGAAATTTGGAATTGTTAAGAGTTCATCTGTGTCGAGACGAAAATGAACAAAAACAGACAGTGTACCGAAGTTAAAACCAGGGGGACAAACTTTTTTTTAAACTAATCCCACAACATTTTGGATGCCTCAAAGTGTGCTACTCCAGACAATGACAGTCTTAGTGCATATTTTGTAGCCCAGCACAATGTCCGATCATTCTTGCAGTTGTTAAAATAAGGGTGATTAGGCATCTATTCTTGTCTTGTGTTTTAGGGCCATCTTTAGTTCACACTTTACAGATTTTGCAAGATAGGGATTGACTTGAGCTTTATAGAACTGGCAGCACCGCCACCACTACCATCTAGACACCCTTTGCATATATTCCCCAATACAAAAGCCTTTGCTGGACCAGGCAACACCTAACTCACACACTCCAAGACCCTCTTTAGCATCTGAAGGAACAGCACCAAACCTAGCACCCAGCATGTAGAGCTCACCAGGCCATCTAATAGAATGGCCATAACACCCCGCATCTTACCAACCAACATCCACCGCCACACAATCAAATGGTCCATCCACCTCCAGGCATCGTCGCAAGACAGTATCTCATCTCAGATACAGATCCAGATCAGAGTACCGACAGCGGAGGCGAAACAACACGGATCGAACGCAATTCCCCCTAATTACACGGTCATTCAGCAAAGTTGAAGAGGAGCGAAGTCGAAGAGCACTCACCTTGCCTGTGGCCTCGTAGTAGTCGTTGAGCGCCCACTGGTACTTGGACTGATCCAACCCGAACCAGGTAGCCACGTACTCGTCGAGGCTCGCGTGCGCTGCGACGAGAACAAAGGGAGAATCCAAGCATGAGAACCCACCAAATCTGTGGACAAAAATCCACCAAAATCACGAAATGCGTCCGCCCACCTTCCTGGATGCGCGCGACAGCGTCCCAAAAGAAGCCGAACGCCGATCCGTCGTGCTTGCCCCCCGCGGACGCCTTCTCGTACTGAGGCGGCGGCACCTGCACCGGCGGCGGCGCGACCTTCACAGGAGCCGGCGGCGGGGGCGGGGTGAACACCACCGCAGGCGCCGCGACCGGGCTCTCGTGGTTACGCGGCGAGGGAGAAGCGGAGAGCGATGGGGCTGCCCTCTGTGGGGTGGGTGTGGAGAAATCCGAGCGCGGGGACTCGGGCGGGGGCGTGCGCGAGGCGCCCCGCGGAGTGCTAGCGGGAGACGGCGGCGTGATGAAGACGGTGAGGTTCCCGGCCCGCCCGATCATGGGCGGCGGCGGCGCCGGCGAGGACGACGACCCCATCGTCTCAGCTGGGGCGGGAGATGAGACTTGGCCGGCGGAGCGGCTGCGGGAGAGCGGCGTCTAGTTGCCTAGGGAGGAAAGCTAGAAGGGCTGGGGGGCGCTCGTGGGAAAAGCCCCAGACGCCATTGCAGACAAGGCAGTGGAGCTTTTGTTTGCTTCCTAAATTTCTACCTTTTCTATTTTGCCCTTCAAGTTAAATAACGCGACTTTTGGCGCTGGCCCCGGATGGTGCATGCACCGCGGCTTCCAAGGCCACGTTGAGACCCCTTCCGTTGGTCCCGGTGTCAGAGGTTCATAGCTCGTGGACCCAGTGTGGGTCTCCAGACAATGATGCACGCGCCCAAGGTTTCTCGCTCGAATTCTCCACTTTTTTTTTCTTTCTCAATCAAAATAACATGCCCTTTTCGCGCTGGCTTTGCCTCTGCGCGCACCTGCACCGCGTCTATGCACGTTGGTTTACGGGAGCGTTAGGTGGGACCACGCGACAGAGACAAGAGTTGTGGCGGTCTCGGATGTGGTATGGGAAGACTGGTGTATGGGTTCGTGGTGAGGTGCGGATGATAAAGGGTCTTTGCCCTTGGATCCCCACTAGCAACGAAGGGCGCGGGGTTAGGGAGGTTACGGTTTTGCCCCTGGGTTTTGGTTAGATTAGCAATGTGATGGCACTGTAGTGGATCACTCTAGAGCTAGGCAGCATGGGATTAGGCAGTACACGCCTAGAGTCAATAATATCCAAGCGTTAAATCGCGCATCAGATAGTAAAGTCAAAATACAAGACCCTAGAGCCTGGTTGAGAATTTTAAAAAAATTGTTGAAAAATCAAGTTCTTTATACACAAGATCTAGAACATTACATGGCCGTTTATACAGGTATCCCTTTTAGGTTTCCAACTGTTCAATTTAAAGATCCTATCATGTTAATGTGCTCTTGTATGGTTGCTTGTTTTATTATTACGACCTTGTATAATTTGGATTTTTGTAATGTCAGTAGCTTCAATAAATTTTAGGATGAGATTTATTTAGGGGTAGGTTGTCATAGGATTTGAATAGTTTACACTAAATGAAATAAATCAGTTCATAGTTTTCTAAAATTTTCTAAGATTTGATTAAGTTGTGACAATTTAAATGGTTGAAAATATTTTTTAGAAAATAATTTTATACTTTAATTTGATAATTTTTTGTTGCATTTATGCTTTTTCTTTAACTTTATGATGTGGGAAATGAATTTATAAAAAAAATAGACCAAAGACCATATGGTCCCGCTTTTTATAGAAAGCTACAAGGTTTTCTAGGGATACCAGCGATACAGTACCAGTTTTACACACGTGCCAACACACACCACAGACAAGAAAAGCAGCATAGCGAAACTCCTTACACCCCAAAGAACAACAGCCAAAAGCACTACCACACACGTAAAGGACATTAACATATGCTACACCATTAATCTTGGATGCTTTGTGTCCAAATTCTTGAAAGTCGATCCACCGTCTTTGAAGTCCAACCTCTTTCTTTCTCCTTGAGGAGGATGCTCTATTTGTGAATGAAGATAATTGATTGATGCACCACAACATTAGGGTTCGAAATAACCTTGTTGAAAACAAAATCATTGCACTTAAGTATTCTTCTTCACCTCTTGTGTCAATTAATTTGATCTCTAAAATCAAAGCTCTCTTATCCTTCCGTAACTGACCCCTAATATTATTACACCATCCTTTCCAAAAAGTTCTAATATGTTTTTAACTCTCTTCCACTAATCTTGAATTTCTTCACTTTCTCTATTTGGCCACCTATTCAATAGCTTCTTTTGGAATTCTACATCTGTGAACCAGTCCATCTCAAATCTAAAAACATGTGGATGACTTACTCTAGTATCTTCTGTTGTAACCAAGAGTAGATTATGATCTGAGCCTATTCTTGTGAGAACTTCACATGTTGCCCAGGGATAAGCAAACTCCCAATCATAGCTGATGAAAACTCTGTTGAGAATACTCATAATAGGTTGCTCTTGCTTATTAGTCCATGTGATTTATGTCCTTTTCTAAGCATCTCTTTGATACCAGTGTCTGAGATAAAGTTGTTGAACATATCCATCTTGCCTTGATCTACATTTTGTGAGGATTTTTCTAAGGCAAAACGAATGAGATTGAAATCACGACCTAATATGAAAGAGCATTGCATGTTATGGATTTTGTTTGTTAGTTCTTCTAGAAAATTTTATTTCCTCTCATGTTGCATAAGACCATAAACATTGATAACTTCCCACATCAAATCATCTTTCCTATTTTTTGCTCTTATGTCATAAAAGAAGGAACCTTTGTCATGGTTGATCATCTCTATATCTCCATTTTTAACTCTTGTTAGTGTGCCTCCAGAATGCCCTTTTGCCTCTGTCCAGACCCAGTTGAAATCTTGGCTATTGACCAAATCTCTTAACATATGATCAAAAAATCTCTCTTAATTGTCTCTTGCAAACACACTACATCAAAGTAATAATGGTTCATAAGATCTTTGAACTGCCCCATTCTGCCAGCTCCACCCAGACCCCTAATATTCTAGAAGATGATCTTCATTTAAACTTTCTTTGGTCTTCCCCCCTTGGAGGCTGGTGATGAGGACATCGCCACGCTGGACACGTCTACACCATCGTTTTTCTCAAGTTACAACTCATCTCCAACTCAGCTACCACGTCACTCTCACATTCAGCAGACACGTTGTCAATGTTTTGATCATAACTTCTTTATACAATGTTGAAACGAGGTGATCTTAGACTTGTTGGAAAGGGGACGATGACGCCATCGATTTGGATCTAGTCCCAGCTCCAGATTGCCCATGGATTAATCTATGTGACCATGGCAAGGTGTTGCGTCACCTATTTTGGGCCAACTTGGCCATGTATCGAGTCGGGCCTTAAGCCCAAGTTGTGGGCGCCTTCCGCCTGCAACCCTAGACGCCTCTCTTTATATTCCATGCAGCTGCCGCTATCGAGACTTGGGTTTTGTTTAGAGTTTAGTTTTCCATCGAGAAACTAAACCATTCATTATAACTATGGTGGCAAATCAGTAATCCAGGGCCCCCGTTCTTGATCTCCTCCACTGTGTCGATTAGTCATTTGAAACAGAGTTCTTGAACCCTCTTTTGATATTTGTGTCATTCATATTTGCAATTTAAGATTGTGTGTTTATACCTTCCTATTTGTGTTCTTCGATTTGCTGGTAGGAAAAGCTTTTTTGGCGAGGTCAATCAAGTTGTGCTTGGTTGATAACCAACGGAGCAGTGGTGTAATGGTTGTAGGGTTCGAATAAAATCTGATTTGAAGCCAGATCACCAATGTCGAGATCTCCACAAATTAAATTTACCAATTATCTCTCGGAAGATTGGGCTAGTATCTCATCAAATTGTATCAGATATTTCAGGTTTACCACGAGGTATAATCTCGTTTACCTTATATTCATATTTGTTAATTACCTAGAGTCCACAAAAGCCCAAAAAACATTTCAATTTATGTTGTCGTATTATCCGTTATGCCTTGCAATTTTGTTTTTAGATTTGCTTTGTTGAGTTTGTGTCTGTGGTTGAGTCTAGTTGCTAGTTTTGATTGTGTTCATTATCATAGTTCAACTTCACTGTTGTTGTTCTTTGTTTCTGCCACTATCCCATCCACTGTTCCCAAACAACAAGTCAAAGCCACCATATTACTCAACTTGCCCTGCTAGCCGCCTTGTGTGATCTCTCGCTGCCACGCTAACCCTAGATAGGTTGCTAGCCGTGGTTATTTTGCCTGCATCGCAGCCCTCCTTACATCATCAGGTGAATACCTATTGTTGTTAGTTACAGTGACGATTCATTCTATGATCGGTGTTGGAGTTTAGGGACACTTTGCCCTAACTGCCGCCGCCGCCGCCATGTTGTGCCTTCCGGGAAAACATAACTTGACATATCTTTAGTAAAATACACATAACTTTTTGCTCGTTTATTAGAAAAATCTGAAATTTTTAGCAGCTTCTTCACACCATTTGGAGCCGACCCAAACTGGGCAAAGCCCTATGTGGTCTCATCAAAATTGCCAAAGGAAATCGGAAAAATAAAGAAAAAATTGTCAAGGGTTTTGCACGCTTTTTAGAGAACTTGCTGAATTTCTATAGACCATATCCCACCTCAGTTGTAGGTGCCAATTTTTATGGTTGTTTCATTTGTGATCCTAGTTTAGAGAAAAATATAAAAAATAGTGAAAAAATAAAAAAAAGTTTGATTTCTACTGGTGCCTTTTGGGAAAAATCAAAATCAGGAAAAAGAAAAAATATGCACTACGTCCTTTGTTTCACCTTGTTACGCTATATCTAGACATGTCTTAGCCAACAATTGTGATTTATCCTTTGGATACTTATTGAACTTAGTTAAATCTGCATTTGTTAATTACTAATCCTTGACACTCATAATGTGCCTTATCAAAGCTCCACATATACTTCTATCAGCATAAATTCATCTTGCAACTGTTACCCACGCTCAACAACAGATTGTTTCACCAATTTGGTTTTACTTCTGTTTGCCTTTGGTAAGAATACTTGTAAGACGATGGTAAGCCGCTTGTGATTTTGCATTCCACTTTCAGCACCAACACCACTTGGTTCTCTTTAGTTGATAGGGATAATATTTTGCTGTTGTCTTTTCTTATTTTCTAATCATGGCAGAATCTCCGATTGGTTTTAATGATTGTGTGTCCAAGGACGAGCACTGAACAACACAATCTTATGAATGAGCTAACGCACAATATCAACAATCTAGTCACCCGCATTAAATAGATTGAGCAACGTCCTCCATCTCATTGTGCTGATGATGAAGATGTTGATGCGGATGCAAATGTATCCGATCATGAAGATACAGATGCTGACGGTGATGCACGTAAACGTCACCACTATAACTTTAATCGTTGCGATATGAGAGGTAATAATCATGGTAATAATGATTCTTTTGCTAAAATTAAATTTAGCCTACCTCCTTTTGCTGGTAATGTTGATCGTGAGGGATATTTAGATTGAGAGCTTGCTGTTCAACAAAAAATTGATTCTCATAATGTTGCTGCTGAGCATAGAGTTAGACTTGCTACTAGTGAGTTTAGTAATTTTGCTTTGTTCTGGTGGAGTGATCTTTGCAATGCTAATAATGCTACTACTATGCCTCAAACTTGGAATGCTTTAAAACAACATATGAAATCTCGTTTTGTTCGTCCTTATTATCAACGTGATTTACGTCTAAAACTATAAACTTTCAAATAAGGAGATAAAGGAGTAGAAGCATACTATCAAGAATTGCTTATTGGTTTAGCATGTTGTGGTGTAAATGAAGATGATGCTGATGCTAGTGCTAGATTCCTTGGTGGTTTAAATCATGATATACAGAACATTTTTTATTACAAAGAATGGCACAATTTTTCCAAATTGCATTATCTTGCTATTAAGGCAAAACACGAAGTACAGGGACACAAACAATATCAGCCTTTCATTCTAACACTGGGAGGAATTTTCAGCAGTGTTTCGAGCCAGAGATGCCCAAGATTTCTGTTGCACCATAGCCATCTACATCTGTATTTTCTTCTAGGGTAAGTAAATTATCTAATGTGTAGCCCCCACAGCTGAAGAAAGGTGTCACTCTGGGTGCTTCTACTAGCTCCTCTTCGTCCAACTCTAAAAACATTTGCTACCGATGTAAAGGCATAGGACATGCCATGAAGGAGTGACTCAGTCATCACGTTTTCATTGCTACTAAGGATTGATCTGTAACTACTAGTAATGTTAAAGATGATTTAGCCCTTGCTACTAACATTGATGCAGATTCTATTGAGGACGATGAAGACAAGGAGGCCATCGCCATTGACTCTGTGGCTGCCTCCGTGGGCTACCCTAGCCTTCTTGTATAGTGTTCAGTCCATATGTGGGGCATGAAGAAGAGATAAAGATCCAACACCACAATTTGTTCCATATGTATCTCATTGTGTAGGGTTGTCGTGTTCTCACCATCATTGATAGTGGAAGTTGCAACAATTTTATGAGTTCAGATTTGGTTGAGAAACTTGGCTTGACCATACGACAACATTCATATCCGTATAAACTTCAATGGTTCAATAATAGTGGTAAGACTAAGGTAACTAAATCAACCCACATTAGCTTCTTCACAGGCATTTATCATGATACTCTTGATTTTGATGTTGTACCTATGGAAGCTTGTTCAACTTTATTAGGACGTCCATGGGGAATTTGACAATGATGTTTTACACCATTGTAGAACTAATACATACACTTTCATGCATAAGGATAAGAAAATTACTTTGCTGCCTTTGTCGCCTATGGAAATTGTTAAAAATGCTCAACAAATTAACAATAAACCTCCGATAAACATTGATAAAAATAATGGAATTAAGTCACAAGGCGGTGCTTTACTTGCTACAAGTTTTGCTATTGCTGAGTTATGTGATAATCCAGATGCACCATATTATACTATGTTTTGTTAATCTATTTATGTCTTATTCATTGCCTGCTGTCACTAACCTTTTGTAGGAGTTCGTTGATGGGGAAGAGTCGAGGACGACTCCAATTCTAGAAGGAGGGGATGATGAGGACATCTCCAAGATAGAGTCGAGGACGGCTCCAATTCAAGAAGAGGAGGATAATAGGGATATCGCCATGCTGGACACTTCTACATCATCATCTTCCCAAGTTGTAACTCATCTCCAACACAACTACTACATCACTCTCAAATTTAGCAGATGCGTTGTTAATGTTTTGATCATAACTTCTTCATACAACGTCGAAACAGGGTCATCTTAGACTCGATGGAAAGGGGACAACGATACCATCGTTTTGGATCTAGTCCCAGCTCTAGAGTGCCCGTGGATTAATCTGTGTGACCATGGTAAGGTGTTGTGTCACCTTTTTTGGGCCAACTTGGCCATGTATCAAGCCAGGCCTTAAGCCCAAGTTGTGGGAACCTTCCACCTGCAACCCTAGATGCCTCTCTTTATATTCTACACAGCCACCACTGTCATGACTTAGGTTTTGTTTAGAGTTTAGTTTTCCATCGAGAAACTGAATCGTTCATTGTAAGTGTGGTGACAAATCCTTTTATAGTGATCCAAGGCCCCCGTTCTTGATCTCCTCCACTGTGTCGATTAGTCCTTTAGAATAGAGTTCTTGAATCCTCTTTTGATATTCACATCATTCATATTTGTAATTTCAGATTGCGTGTTTATACCTTCTTGCTTGTGTTCTCGATTTTCTTGCAGGAAAAGCCTTCTTGGTGAGGTCAATCAAGTTGTGGTTGGTTGATAACCAATGGAGTAGTGGTCTAATAGTTGCAGGGTTCGAATCGTGTCTGATTTGAAGCCGAATCGCCATCATCGAGATCTCCACAAATTGAATTTATCAGTTATCTCTCAGAAGATCGGGCCAGTATCTCATCAGTTGGAATCTTAGCAGACTCGCTTTCTGATTTATTCTTTTTAGGTCTTCCCCTCTTAGGAACAGTAGTTTTCTCATGTATGCTACCTCTCTTATCATTACTATCAGGCACCCCCTCTATATTCATCTCTATTTGGTTAGTAATAACCACCTCTATGTCTGAATCCACCTCTAAACTAGCAAGACAATTAACATGTAACACCCAAAAATTTGCAACTTTTGAAATATGTGAAAAATGATTTAATTTTGTATTTTTGTGCTCATGAAATATAGGGACAATAATATTTTTATTAAATTAAAATTTACCTAAGGAATTTAGTAACATGGTTGTGTATTCATGCTGGAGCATTTATACTGTAATAGAACTGTCCAAATTATAAGAGATTAAGCGTGACAACAACCACTTGCATAGTCAAAATTAGGCTTAAGCCCATATATTCCCGGTAGTCCGTGAAATCTCGAGGGATTTCAAAACATACGCACATACAACCAAGATCGTAATAAGTTCAGCGGTCACCATCCATAGGTACATCCAGTTCACAACATTCAGAAGTTACATCAGAGTTTAGATATAGTTATTACAAACCAAGTTCGAGAGTTGCGGAAGCATTTCAGTTCGAAAGTACACACATAGTTAATTCAATACAATGCCAGAGTCTGATCATTCCCACAAAAGCAAAAGAGGAGGTAGAGTGACCATTGCCCTTGGTCTAGTCATCACCCATTGTTGGGTACAAGCAGTTGATGCAATACCCATAGTATATCTACCCATTTGCAAAACAACATGGGAATGGAACCCTGAGTACGAGAATGTACTCAGCTAGACTTACCCGTCATAAACCAAAAATAAGACACTTCAAGGATGGTGAAGGCTATATAGTGGGATAGCTAGACCCTTTTTGCGTAGAAGCTGTAACCATCTAGGAATAATATCCTAAAACCACTTTGCTTTTATTTAGCTCATGTTAGGTATTATTACCTACCATCTAGGTTAGCACCCGTACTATTACAAACAGTTGTTTCCATATGATAGTACCATATCATAGCATTCACAAATCATCATATACCATAACCAAAGTGTTTCATAGTCCTTACTACGAGGACAGGGCTCATGTCAAGTGCTCACTATCCAGGAGCAATGGTGATTCGAATCGATTTCTGACCAGCTGGCGAGTTATTCCCCACACAAACCACACTCACTGATCAAGTGAGCTACAGGTCACCGTATTACACTATCTAGGAGCAATTCGTGGGTTCGACAGGGACTGCCCGTACCTGAGGACCGTACCGGCGACTGAGGTATCCAAGGTATACCAAGGTTGCACGTCGCGCCCTCGTTGTTCTCCTCAACCAGCACCAATACAGCACGTACATCAGGCCGATTCCTGGCCTGGATAGTGTTCAGGCTTCGCGGTCGGAACGACTTATCCTTCTAGCTAAGTGTGGGGCATGCGTTCAAGATGACAAGAGGGCCATCAACGATCGGTCCTTAACCAACAAAGGCAGGGGCACTATGGTCAACACCACCATAAGACCCTGCCCGGTCTTAGTTTCATTTCCACACTTGGTTACTTCTCACCATAGCATCAAATAGCTAAACCTTTAGGTATCCACCTATATCTCGCAGGTGAGAGGAAATCACCCGACTTCTACCGCTCTAAGCCAGCTAAGCATAGACTCTGGGCCTACACTACTTAGGACAAGGCAGGTAGATAGGTGGTAATCCAAGAAATAAATATGCATCAATGATATCAAACAATTCCTATAACTTAATGCAACAAAACAAACTATCATGATATAACAAAGTAAGTTAGTGAGAAAGTTAGGGAGACTTATAATGCTCTGGAGCTTGCCTCTCTCGAAGTTGCTAGGCCGGTGATCGGGGCACTCCTGCAGCTCTTCTTCCGGCTCTAGTTCTTCCGAAAGTCCCTGCACTGGGGTCTCCTCCTGCTCCTCGGGTTCTACCTCATTCTCTTGTGAGCCTATATGATGCATATGTACACATGAGTGGAAGTGCAGGATGCCGGAGGTGCAGTGCTATACAAGTTAAGGCAGGATGATCATGACATGGTGCTAAATGAGTATGTGCAGATCTCATCTCCAGTGGAGAAGAGTCTCGATGGATGAAATAAGAAACTATTACTTCTAGGTGGTCAACATCATCCAAGAATATGTAGCCAAAATAAAACATCTATTGTATTCTCTTCTACAAGCTACTACTAAACCGGCAAGCTACTATAGTGCTTCAAAGATACACCAAACATATTTCATTTTATCTATTTCATGCATAACAAGGGTTTATTTATTTATTATTAAGCTTACAACAATAGCATACACTTCTGTGCTGCAATAAATTCTACAAAAACTACAGCAGGCCACAAGTTATCTCTACAGTCTACTACCAAATTTTCATATCATTTGGGCAGCTAGCATGGCCCACACAAAAATCACAAGTTTATTAATATAATTAAGGGAAAATACTCTACTGGTGTCAAAGTGTCAAACAATAGATTTCATATTTTTATACATTACTTATTAACATAAGAAATACTCATAAAAATTTCCAGATTAATTGCATGATCTAATTATTTATTAAAAATCATAAACCACTGCCATGCAAGCATTTAAATCAACATAAATTAATTTACACAACAAATATTATGCGACACATTTTTTCCAGCAACTATAAATCCATGCAAAGCTAGTAGAACAAGAATCACATTTTTTTGAGCCATATTTTATTTACTGTGCATTTTCTAAGAAATAGCAATAACATGTATTAAATATATTTACACAGAAAAGATAAGCAAACATGACATGCAAGGGTACTAAGCTGCAAATCTCAATTTATAGAACATGCCAAAATTTGTTACACTATTTTAGAGCTACAGAACTCAAGTTATGAATTAAACAAGGTTTAATCAAATTTCTCGAAAACATTTTCTGAAAAATCGTATTTCAAAAAACTGTTGAATCCGGCCCGGTGCACCCGGTGCAGTGCACCCGCCCTCATCGCGAGCAGCAGACAGGTGGGTCACGAGTCCCACCCATCAGCCACTGCAGAAGGGGCCGGAGTTCACCGTTGGTGACCCCTTTCGTCGAACTGAGCACTCCTAGATGTTCTACTGCCCAAGGCGAACATGTTGAACCCCTTTGCGTGACCGGAGATGGACCAGAGTGAGCTTGCCGCCGGCCATGGCGGAGCGGTGGCACTTCTCACCGTGGAACTCGCCCTTGCGGTCTGGTAGAGCGTGATTGGAGGTGAGCACGAGCTGCGCGAGGTCAAGGCAAACACAAAGCGCCAGAAAGGAATGCGGAAGGGGCAAGATAGTGTGCTGGCCACGTGAACCACGGCGGCGCTCGCGCTGGAGAGGGAGGAGAGGGTGGAGAGCTCCTCACCGTGCGCCATGAAGACCAAGAAGGCGTATTCGGAGACGGGGATGACGAGGCGGAGCGATGGCCGGAAGGAATCGGAGGCAGGAGCGATGGAGGAGGGAGAACGCTACGAGCGGTGCTTGGTAGCGGTAATGGCGACGGCGGCGTTGGCGAGCACTGAGTAGAGGCGAGAGAGGGAGAGAGGAGACGGGAGCGGGCGCAAATGAGAGAGGGGAGCGAGGCAAGCGTTGCCGTCCTCCTTCTAGCCTCGGCCGGCCGACGGAGTTGCCGCTGTAGCAGCCGCATACCCGCCACGCGACGTGCGTGTTCTGCCGCGGTCGGCCACCGCGGCGAGCGCCGGCGTACGGGCGCGGGAGGAGGGAGGGGAGGCGCAGGCGCGGGGACCGGGCTGGCTTTGCTGGCCGGGCCGATTGGTTGGCGCCGGCCCGCCAGTGAACAGTGCTCCTTTTTCTTTTTTTAATTTTTTCTCAATTATTTTCAAATCACTTTTGGACCAATTTAAAAGCATTTTCGGACTTTGCCCCAAGAACAAAAGTTTTTCAAAATAAATTGCTCTATAACTTTGCTTTAAAGTGTAAACCCAAATTCCCAATAGAATTTGAATTACAATTTAAAACTAGTTCTAGGTTTTAAATAAATTCATTTTGGGGAATTTTGAATAAAATCAATTTCTCAAATTCTAGAGCTCTAAAAATTTCACAAAATTAATCTTAATTCATCTAAAACATAGCTTAACCAAATTTGGTCATCATAAGCATTTTTAAAGCAAGCATATTAATGTAGCTCAATTAAATCTATTTTCATTAATGCACATAAAATCACACTTGAATTCTACTATGCTCATATGATGTCATGTCTATGCTCATGCTTTATGAGAATGCTTATGAATAGTTTATGAGACTAAGTGCATGCTTAACACCTAGGGTGTTACAGCCCTTAAATCTCGTCCCAAGATTTTGAGTTATTAACCATTTTTTATGAAACTTTGGGTAAACTGTTTTTAGGAAATCCTCGGTTTCTGTAGAATTTTTGCAAAGAAATAGAGATTCCTTTGTATGACCCTTTCGTGTCTCTCATATGTTGTATTTGTGGATCTTCACCAAAAATAAGTAATGGTATCTTTTCTCAAGATGTAGAAATATGGAGTTTATATTGAAAACATACATAATTTGCAAAGCATATATTTATCAAGTCAAATAGTAGACCGAGAAAGAAAATCATACACTCTAATCAAGACGTGCATTTATAGTGTAAGCATATTTTTTACTGCTTTTCTAAAGGTAAAGCTATTACCTCTCACGTGAGTGTCTTTGCACCCATTGTTACCTCTCAGGCGAGCGTCGAAGCACCCATTGTTTTAACTCTCCCTTTTATGATGGTACACATGTCCATCTTTCTTTTTATACTAAGAGTTGGGCTTTTTGCCTGTTTTGTATAGACACATGCTTGTAACACCTTTTAGATCAGTAACCTTAATTTGAGCATTGATTCATTTAATTAATTAATTAATTACACACTATCTTGATCATAAAGCATGATAGACTTTACGAGGGTCAACATAGCTTGACTTAATTCAATGCAGAGCAGAAATTTATAAAGGCAAAAAGTATATACTTTAGCTTTTGGTATGTATTAAACTCTCAACCATACAAAGGAAGTCATTTTTTTATTTTCAAAAGATAAATCTCCAGAACTCTAGTATCACTAGGATCAAGATAAATAGCAGCCCAAACTTTTTCACATCATACCCATCAACCACCTAGACTTAGATCAAGCCTTTGCAACCCACAAGTCTTAGGTTTAGAGTAAATATTTATCAAAACAATCTTTTTTCTAAAACTCAGGAGAATTTAAGGTGAAAACTAGATACTTGAAAGGAATTATGGTAGAGCAACTATTCATCATCTCTATGCAAATAGATTTATCTAGAGCTCATTTAATTCTAGGGCATGTAAGACCTTGCAAACTCTTTTTTTATTTATTACCTAATATTAATGACTAATAGATATTAATGACTACTAGATAAAAAGACTTTTATAAAATATAATATAGTATATTTATAATATGTATGGGAGAAATACTTAGCTAGGTAAATGGGAGATATCCTCCCCCCAAGCTGAATATTGACGTAGTCATTTTTCTTTGACAGCGTAGATGTCTTCAATCTCTCTAGGTCTCCCTCCCAGAGTAGATGAAGAACTTCTGGCTGTCCCTTTTAATCTTCTTGTTAAAACTTGTCTTGATCAAATAGACACCAAAACTCGTGGAATAAATTAAGCGTTAGTGGTAAAACTATTATGCCTTATTCGTTGGGAGTTTTTTTCGTTAAGCACTTTTCAATGAGGTCTTGATATTTTTGGATTCTCTATTTATATATGCAAATGCAAACAATTTTATTTTATTTTTATGCCTCCATAGTAAATAGTTGAGACCTATTCACATGGGGCATAGAGTTTTTTAAAATGCAATGCATAAATTTAAACATTCTAAATGAATTGCAGAAATAAAACTATGCAAGAAATTAAATATGAGGATAACTACCGATGTTACCTTTCAGTGAAGGTTTAGAGATTTAGGTCCATCGAACCAGACCTAGTTCAGTCAGGCACTTGAGGGGTGTCTAAGGAGGTAGAGTCCTCCTCTAGTTTCTCCCCTTGAATATCTGACGAACTGAGAGATAGCGATTCTTCTTCTTGTGATGGGGTGCTCGGTGGTGTTGTCTCTTTCTTTCTCCACACTTTCTGAGTCTCCAGTTTCTCTTCTCATGATTCCTCTTCCTTGGTTTCTGAGGTAGCTTCTACTTTAACAACTTCCTTTTCTTGATTAGCCTCTTCCTTCTTGATGATTTGAGAGCGACGTCTCCTATTTTTCTTCTTCTTGGGCTTCTTAAGAGTGGTGTAGCTATTGAAGTAACATCGCACCTTTTCCCCAGGGAAGTGGAAGTGGATCTCCCCTTGCTTCATGTAGATGATGGCACTTGTGGTGTGAAGGAACATTCTTCCTAAGATGAGGTGGACATCATCCTCTTGACCCATGTCTAGAACCATAAAATCAGCGGAGACCTCTTGATCCCTGATCTTGACCAATATATATTTGGCTATTCCTTCTAGAAATCGAAACGATTGGTCCGCTAGCTGCAGCTGCAAATATGTTGGGCACAAGGGTCTATTATGGTATACATATCTATATGTTACCGTAGACATGATGTTGACGCTTGAGCCGATGTCGCATAACGTCTTGTAGAAGGTGCTCCCCTTGATCATACAGTTGATGGTAGGTACTCCAGGATCCTCTAGCTTCTCAAGTTGGGATGGAGCAAAAGTAGGGTCAGTGGGTGGTTCAACTGTCTTGACCATCCAAACTGGTTCTTGAGTAGGAAGCTTTGCTTTTCTCTTCTCCTTCTTGATATTCTTCGTTGGAGTGGGGATTATGCCTTCATAAGTGTTGACCTTCTTCTTTGTTGGTGCCTTCTTTTATGGGATCTTGTTTTCTAGAACAACATTCCTCTTCTCTTGAATCTTGCAGGCTTAGTCATATGCTCTCTAAGGGTGAACTATGTTTGTGAGCGTACGATTCATGAAGCTAAATCTCTCTTTGGTCTTTCTGATGATGAAACAGATCTTGGCACTATCAGTATAGATGATGGCTTTAGCTGTGCTAAGGAATGGTCACCCTAGGATGATGGGTGCTCTTTCATCTCGTCTAGTTTCTATCACCATGAAAACTACTACCCACATATTCCCAAGGATTCCCATTGGGTAGCACAACGTCTAATCTACAAGCTGCAAACACATGGTTGTGTACAACAAAGGTGGACCATGAATTTTCTCATAAATTACCTTAGGCATAATGTTGACACTAGCTCCAAGATCACAGACAGCTTTGTCGAATGTGTGACCTCTGATGTGGATGGGGATTATAGGTCTTCCTGGATCTCCTTTCTTCTCTGGCATAAACTCCTCATCCCACTCAGACTGTAGTGGTCTTGGTGGTGCGACGAAGTACTCTCCTACATTAAAGATATCTACAAGATTCATAGTTTCTAATTCTTTCGGATTCCCTAGAATGTTACCTTTTTGGGCTATTGGTATGGAAGCTGCTAGCTGAGAGATTTGGGACTATCATCTTGTTAAAGCTAAGTTGATTCTTTATGGCAGAAGTAAAGCTATCCATTCTATTATTTATATTTGCAAAAATTTTATCATTGGAAGCAATCTTTCTAGACATAGTATCAATAACTTTATTTTGATTAGAAATCATCTATCTCAAAGGTGGTTGGTTGAAATTATTACCTTGGTAGTTATCTGAGTAGTTTCCTTGGTAATTAAATCTTTGTTGCTGATTCCACCCTTAATTTTGTTGATTCCATCCTTGGTTCTATTAAGGACAATAGTTGGCGTTGTTGATGTAGTTGGCATCCTATTGAACTTCAGGATAGTTGCTTCCTATGTGGCCAGTACCTCCACACTCTTCACAAGTCATTCTAGAGTCGTGGATGTGCATGACTTCCTTCTTTTGATCACGTTCATCAAGCTTCTTCATGTGTAGGTCAAATTTGGCAGATAGCATGTCTACTTCCTTGACTTGATGCACTCCTCCCCTCTTGTGTGGCTAAGAGCGTTCTTACGAGCATAGTGAGCAATAAAAATGATCCTCCAGCAGCTACATCCATGTTCTCACGAGCACTTGTAGTGAGACCATGATAGAATGTCTGCATAAGTAGCCAATCTTCTATCCCATGATGAGGGCATTCTGATATGTAATCTTGGAAGCGTTCTTGTGCCTCAGGGACAAAATCTTCATACTATTGCTAGAACATTGAGATTTTTGCACATAAGGCATTTGTCTTGTCTACGGGAAAGAACTTAGCTAGGAAAGTAGAAGGTTGGCGTAGAACCATTGCTTTGCCCTTCCCAAGAGTGAGAATGGGAATAGGTAGAGTAATATGGCATCTCTGGATAATCCCTTGAGGGTGAAAGTGCTACAAATCTCTAGGAAGTGTTGAAGGTGAGCACTCGCATCTTCATGTGCTTTCCTATAGAATTGATTTCCTTGCACCATGTTGATCAAAGCCGGCTTGAGCTTGAATCCTTCATCTCCCACATTAACTACGGGTCCAGTCCTGATGTTGGTAGTGGTTGGAGTGGACAATTCACAGAGAGTCTTGGCCATTTCTTCGAACGTAGGTGTCAAGCTTCTTCTTGGCTAGTCTTCCCCTGACAAAGTGGGAGGGATCTTCTTCCTGAGTTTTGCTTTAGCTTTTCTGATTAGTGTCTCAGGATCCTCAATGTAGTTTGTCAGAGGATCAAAACCAGTCATAAATTATCCTGCATTAAGATATAAACACATAGACAAACGATAGGGTAAGGTTGTTTGAGTAAAAGATCAATAGTGTATCTCAATTATCACATGTATAAAGTTACACTTTAAATATTCAATGTTTATACTTAACCTCCTTGCCTTCTCTAGAAACGGCATTAGAAATGCCTGTTGACATTTCTAATGGTGTAACTAGAAGTAGAGAAAAACTCTAATCCTAAGAACGGCGCCAGAAATGTTCTAGACACCGCTTACGTTGCTTATGCTAAGTTGTCATCCCTAACACAACACTAGAAGTGTGGTAGTACCTATGATCATAGCACTCTTAAAAGATGAATAATGGTTATCCGCAAGCACATAGATAAAATACTCCCATTGTAGCATTTCACCCAGGAAAGTTCCAGGTATCGTTATTTATAATTCTACCGCTAGGAAGGCAGGTGAAGTTATAAAGAATAAAAGCCATAACTTATACTTGTGATAAGAGTTCTACTAGATCTACTCAAACAAGAATCAACCAAACCATAAATAAAGATAATTAATAATAACCAAGATATTTGATAGGGCGGCCGCACAGCGCATGTTCCTACCTAGGTGTGACTCTAGAAAGAACTAGAAACTAAAGACTAACTCCTAAGGTTATTCTAGCTACCCTAATTAGTGCAATACATCTAGCAATCATGGTTAGACTTAACCTATATTCATACTAAGGAGTAGTCATAAGAGGGGGGTCAGAAATAGAGTAAGACATTCCCCTCCCGACCCAGGCTCTACTAGGCCTATATTCGGGGGATGGACTACAGAGGACTAAACGAAGCTATAATAGTCACCTTCGTGATCTACCACATGGCCCAGAACATGGTACATTCGCAAATAGGTGATGTCTAAGCACCACGCCTACACAACGTCTACCACTCATCCCTTGGCTTTCGAGGTAAGCGCTATATGAACATGAGTATAAACCTAAAGCTAATCTAACTATGTAGACGTATAATCAAAGTAGGCAATGAACATTACAATTATGAATAAGTGATTATCCCAAGTCGTATCAAGTATTCGACTTAAACAAGAACTAGAATGAAAACTAGACAAATTACTAGAACAAGAACAAGAACACGATGAACTAGACAAGAAAATGATTAACTAGTGTAAGTGCATTCACCCCCGGTGTGGGTTTTGATAATTAATGACAATCAAATTAGGAACTAACATGTCTATCAAGTGTAATCTATAGGTGTTAGTTCATTGATGGAATCAAACAAACACATTTGGTGAATCATAGCATCCCCAAAATTTCATCTTTTGAGCGACGTTTCAACTCAAGAAGCTATCTAGTTTTATTTCTTGTTTGAGTTATAGGAAATGCCGCACTATCAAGAGGGATGCAAATTGAGTTGGTAAGATGAGGATAAGAGTGCTCAGGTCAACTTAGCTTTTGCGCTTGAGAGACACACTTGCACGCACGAACAACTAGGAAGTTTCTTCTCTACCAGGGTGAGCCGGTAGTACTGGCCCTCAGGGCCGATGGTACCGGCAGTGCCAGTTCTTCTCTTGAGTTTTGTGAGAAAATGAACTACCGATAGTACCAGGCTTTGACCGGTGGTACCGGCTACCGCCGGTGGTACCAGTGAAACGCCGGTAGTACCGGCAGGCTAAGTTCTCGCAGATCTACTAAATGCAGGAATTTGAACTGCCGGTGGTACCGGCCTTCCACCGATGGTACCGACGCTGACCGGTGGTACCGGCTCAAGGCCAGTAGTACCGGTAGGCCTTTTTCTTGCATCTTCCACAGCCTTCTCCCGTTTAGATCTGAGGTTACCGGTGGTACTGGTGGTTGCACCAGTAGTGACGGTAGGTGTTCTGTACTCTAGTACAAATAGCTCTCTCCTCTTTTCTAACCGTTGGCTTGCTCATTCTAGCTACTCCACATCTGAGAAAACTGTCTCCAAGCTTTGTCTCACCCATTCTCTCTCCCTCTAGCTCCTAGACTTCACTTCTTGAGAGATTAGAGCTAGAGAAGTAAGATCAGAGAGTTGTGAGATTCGATTTGTGACTTGAGCACTCGGTTCCTTGTCTTGCCGGTTTGGTTTGTATTTGTTACTCTTGGGTTCTTAGAACCCTAGCCAGCTAGGCGTTCTTCGTGGTTGCCCGTGTTGATTCATTTGTGAGGGCACCCCGAAGTGTTTGTATTACCCCTTGATTCTTAGTGGAAACATCAAGCTAACCTTTGTGGTTACTTGAGGAGGAGACCTAAGTGGTCAGACCTTCGTGGTCACCTCAACAACGGGGACGTAGGAACTCCTAAGTGGAGATTGCCGAACCTCGGGAAAAATACCTTGTCTTGCTGTGGAGGTAGCTTCGGCTACCCTTGTTTTGTGTTCTTTGTGTTCTTTCTCTTCCCACTCTTCAATAGGTAAACAAGGGTTCATCTACGTTGTGGAGAAGAACCAAGCTAAGGAGACTCCAAGAACATCCTCACCTACATCTAGGAAAGTGGGGTAAAACTCAGATCTGAAATCTAAGCTCTTTACACTCTGATTTCGTAGCCATCTTAGGGAGTTGGTAGTACCAGCAGTTTGCGTCGGTAGTACTGGCTGTCTCACACCAGTAGTACCGGCCCAAACTGTCGGTGGTACCGACAGGCACTTAACTTTCACAACTTGAGTTTTGAGTTTCAGGTTTTTAGATACGCCTATTCACCCCCCTCTAGGCCAATTCTGTAACACCCAAAAATTTGCTCATTTTAAAATAGGTGAAAAAGGGTTTAATTTTGAATTTTGTGCTCATGAGAATATAGGGAGAATAATATTTTTCATTAAAATAAAATTTATCATAAGATTAGCAACATGGTTGAGCATTCATATTGGAGCATATGTTTTATTCAATGTGTGGTTTTGATCAAAGTTAAAATATTCTCAAATTTGTTTTTGAAATGGCTTCGAAATAAAAAGAAACAAAAACAAAACAAAACAAAAGAAAAGGGAAAAACTTTCCCCATCTGCATTCTGGCCCGAAGGCCCAGCCCTTCCCCTTCCCTTTTCCCCCTCTGGCTTGGCCCAGCAATGCGCAGCACCGGCCTGGTTCCCCCTCCCCTCCTTCTGCCTTCGTGGGCTGCGAAGCCTGGCCAGCCCAGGAAGCAATGCGGGCACCCTCCTCCTTTCCCCTCTCTCGCTGACATCGGGGCCCGCCTGGCAGCGACCCCAGCCATCTTCCACCTCGCGCCATAAGGAAGCGGGACTCCGACCGGGAGCCAAATCCCGATTTCTCGGGATTCCTTGCCAAAACGCGCAAAGCCGAGCCCTATAAAGCTCTTTTCCCACCCCGCAGCCTCTTTTTCGCATCCGAGCCGATCAAACCGAACCCTAACTTCGTAAACCGTGAAGATTTGGATCTCGCCGGAGCTGTCATCCGCCACACCGAGCACTGCACCCCTCCCGCGTGCTCCTCGTCCTCGTTTTCGGCGTATGTGAGTTCGCGTTTGTCTCCTTTCTCTTCCGGTATTTTTCCTTTTGAAAATCGTTCATTAAATCATCGGATATGCCAACTCCGGTGAACTCCTCAACACCGGCCATGGAGGATCACCGGCCGGAGTTACTGTATCGGCAGCCGAACCCTTCCCAATCTTTCCCATCCATCAGATCTCAGATCAATGGCCCCTATTCGTCCATACCCTTTTGGCCTGGCGTTTTTCTAAAGAGACCCTGGGAAATCTCGTTTTATAACCCGCAGTCCAAGGCGCCAGGGAAAAATACGTGTTTCGAGTTCGAAGGCGTATTTCCTGTCGCTTAAGTTAAAATACGTTTTCAGCTATTCACAGATTTGCCACTGAAATTGATTTGGTCATAAAATATTCATTTTATCTCCGTTTTTATCCATTCAAATTGCGTTGGATTCGTAATAATGAGCTCTACATGTTAGTAAACTTAATTCACCAGTTTGAAACTTTTGAATTTTGTGAGTTTAAGTAATTAATTATTTATCTATAGGAAACCTTAGAAAATTCATAACTCCTCCGTTTCAACTCCGATTTTTGTGATCTTTACGTCTGTGAGATCCTAGCGATGCGTAGAATCCTCTTATAAACTTTACATACTGTTTTTATATGGTTGGTGTATTATTCTAATTATAGCTTTGTTTGCTTCGTGTATGTTGTCTCCAATTGTTTGTGTGTTGATGATCGATGATCGAGTTTAGACGATGAGCAATTCGTGGTGATCAAGAGTGCTTCAGTGATCAAGATCAGAGCCTTGGATAACTAGCAAGATCAGCAAGAGCATTTGGATTAAGGCAAGTATAGCATTTGGGTTTTTATTTCTGTGACCATGATCTTGTGACTTGATTAATGTTTAAGCAACAAATGATAGAAATGACTTTTTAGCAACTTGATGATTTGTCTGTACGTGATCACCCGGGACAACAGTGCAACCATGAGGGCTATAATGGCTCTGGCTTTAGTTAAGTATGAGTAACTTTTCTAGCTCGTTAGCGGTTACCCGTTGTGGCGCAATTGGGGAATAGCAGACCGTGGATTCCTGCGGGTGAATCACACGGACTGACTAATGAAACCAAGCGGCCCTAACTTATTAGACGAACCTTTGAAAGACTTCATAGTGATCCCTACCGACCTCCCTAGGAAGGGGGTTAAGAGATTAGCTATCTCGGGCGAAAGGGTAAATCATGACTCATGGGTAAAGATGTGCAACCTCTGCAGAGCTTTAAAAACTAGTATACTAGCCGAGCTCACGGTCAGGAGCGGCCTTGGGGACATCTACATTAAGGTTGATGATTCCTGTGTGTTAAATATGCTCATTATTATTGTTTAATGCTTTACATTACTTATGTCACATTGATCATGAGATTGTGGGAGCTATACAATCTAGTTGCTATACTTGTGGAGTTCGACATGGACTCACTCTTGCTATTTCCCCCAAACCTCAGGAGAAGTTTAGGCTTGTGATCAACCAGTCAGTTGGATCCTATAGAGAGAAGTTAATACCCGAAGTTTGGAGTTGTCTATCCGCTGTTTGTTATCAAAGGTTATATCTTTTATACTAAGTATGTTGTATATTTATGCATTGTCTTTTGATATTACCCCTTATTTGTAGCTATATGTGAGATTTGGCTTCTAAGACTCACATATGGTGCATATCTGGTTTTGTCCTTAAAATCGGGTATTACAAATTCGATCCTTTCAATTGGTATCAGAGCAAGGTTCCTCGTACAAACGCTTCACCGCGTGAGGAGCATCATTGGCCAAGATGGATCCAACAACTCAACAACAAATCGTTGAGCAAATCACAGCACAAATCACAGCATCCTTGCAGCTGCAGCAGAAAGAGCAGATGAAGAAGATGCAAGAAGAGCTAGATAAGATGAAAGAACTCTTAGGTAAAAGGAATCATGAGTCGGATAGCGAAGGTGGAAAAGAAGATGATAGCAAGGTGTCAAAGACCTACAACAAAACTGGGTTTGATTATTGCAGTTAAAGCAAGAATCCAACATTGCCGATGATCAATCCTGGAAAGCCACCTCCATTTGATGGTATAAGGTACACCGATTGGGCTCATAGAATGAAGTTGCATCTCATTACCACAAGATGCTGGGAAGTAGTGGACATTGGAGTAAATCCACCGCAAGATCCAAGTGAGTCGACTCCCGAAGATGAGAGAGACTTTCACCTTAATGCAACAGCTGCTACCTTGATCTGGCAATGTCTTATTCTGGTGGACAACAACAAAGTAAATGGTATGGTGAATGCTAAGCAGATTTGGGACACCTTGAAAGTGTCATTTGAGGGAGACAAAAGTGTAAGAGTAGGAAACATTGAGCTCTTACAAAGCAAGATTGAGAACTTCTGCATACTTGAGGGAGAAACAACAAAAGCCATGTTTGATAGATTTATGTCATTGATCAATCAAATTAGAGCACTTGGAGCAAAAACATGGGATGATAACTCTGCAGCAAGAAAGATTTGTAGAGTGTATAGACAAAGGAATAACATGCTTGCATCCGTCATCATAGAGAAAGACAACTATCATACTATGACTCCTCAAGAAATGCTAGCAAAGTTGATGCACCATGAAGTCTTGGATGATGAAGCCAAAGAAGCCCTAAATCAAAGAAAGAACATAGCAATCATAGCTTCACATGGAAGTGAGTGAAGTCATTGCAACAAAGGATGTTGTGAGCATAAGCACAATGATGATGATGATCTTGATGAAGATCAAGCTATGCTAGTGGGAAACTACAAGAACTATCTAAGAATGAAGAAAGATAAGATGAGGAGATATGGAGGAAACAAGCCATATAGAAAGAGGTTTTGCTATGAGTGTGGTGACACCGGCCATCTTGCAGCTGATTGTCCCAACAAAGGAAAGAAGTCAAGGTACAACAAGCAAAATGACAAGAAGTACAAGGACAAGAAGAAAGGGGAAGCTCACCTCGGGCAAGAATGGCAATCGGACAGTGACAGTGATGATGATGACAATGAGAAGAAGAGTATAGCTGCCATCGCCGTACAAGAAAGATCCTCCCCAACCAAGATCTTCACCAACACTGCCTCATCTACAGAACTCATCTCCGACACCCACTCATCGCCTAGGCTCTTCGCCAATCTCTCCGATGACGATGATGACACTCCTACTGTCCTACATGCCTTATGGCAAAAGGAGACAAGGTACAAACTGACTCCTCTCCTCAAACCACTAGTGATTATGATATTGATAATGAAGATGATGAAAACTATGCTAATAATCTCATTAAGAAATATGGTAAAACTGCTGCAACTAAAATTCTAAAGCCAATATATGCTAATGACAAGCTTGAGTCATGCATCGAGTCGCAAGACGAATTGCTCCTAGAGGAAAGGGAGAAGAACCAAGGGCTCGAAGTATGTCTCTCCAAGGAAAAGGAGAGGGTTGAGAAATTGGGTGTAGAATTGTCTCTAGTCAAAGACTCCAATGAGCGATTGACTAAGGAACATTCCTCACTCAATGGCTCTTTGGCTAGCCTAAAGAATGATCATAGTTTGGCTCAAGAAAGCCTCACAAGCTTGACAACAAAATATCATGAGCTTGAACTAAACTATGAAAAGCTTTGGTCTAGCATCTCTACTGCTTCCAAGGATTCAAAGGCTTCTACAAGTAAAAGTTGTGAAAGATGCATAAATGTTGACATAAATGCATTTGTCACTAACCTTGATGAGTTAGCCAAGAAGGACAAAGAATTCAAAGACTGAACACTATTGTCAAGATTGGTTGCAAGTGCAAGGACAAGCAGCCGGTAAATGTGTTCAAGGCATCAAGGCACCCCATAATCAAGGATGGCCTCGGATATAATCGGTACAATGGTAAGGCCAATGGGAGAAACATGATAAATGGGGTGGCTTGTGTGAAGTTCAACAAGAGTGTGCCTCTTGTTGACCTTATTGACAAGGTGAACAATGTTGCCACTCCTACAATCCCACTTGCAAACAACAAGAATATCAAGAAGAAGCAAGGGGAAGTGCCCAAGCAACAAGCGCCTATCTCACGCAATCATATTTGTGATTACATGTGTTGTTGGGATAAGGATGGCAAGATTGTCGTGAAGTATGTGGGCGCCCTCAAGAAGAGACAAATCTTGAGGAGTGTTTGGATGCCCAAATCTTATGTGTCTAACCCCCTAGGTTCCAACTCGGGACCTAAAACAAAGGCTTAATCTTGTCTTGTAGGTTTATTCCTCTGGTGGGCCAAGTTGGGTGCTTGATAGTGGATGCACCAATCACATGACCGGACAGAAGAACATGTTCACTTCCTTTCAACCAAGTCAAATTACAAGTGAAAGGATTGTCTTTGGTGACAACAGTAAAGGAGATATTCTTTGTTTAGGTAAAATTGCAATTTCAAATGATAATTCCATTTCGAATGTTTTGCTTGTGGATTCGTTGGGATACAATCTGTTATCCATCTCACAACTTTGTGAGAAGGGTTACAATTGTCTCTTTACGGATAAGGGTGTGGAAGTCTCTAGAAGGTCGGATTCCTCTATTGCTTTTACGGGTCAACTAAAGGGCAAGTTCTATCTAGTTGATTTCTCAACTAGTTGAGTGGGGTCCGAGACTTGTTTAGTGGCAAAATCTAGCATGGGCTGGCTGTGGCATCGCCGTCTAGCCCATCTTGGGATGAGGAACTTGGTCGATCTTGAAAGAGGTGAACACATCCTTAGACTAACGAATGTTTCTTTTGAGAAAGATAGAATTTGCAGTGCATGTCAAGCGGGAAAGCAAGTGGAGCTAAGCATCCCGCAAAGAACATTGTGACTACATCAAGACCACTTGAGCTACTTCACATGGACTTGTTCGGACCCAATGCTTACATAAGCATTGGAGGTAACAAATATGATTTTGTAATTGTTGATGACTTTTCTTGCTTCACTTGGGTATTCTTTTTGAAGGAAAAGAGTGAGACTCAAGGGATCTTCAAGAAGTTTGCAAGAAGGGCTCAAAATGAGTTTGAAGTGAAGATCAAGAAAGTGAGAAGCGACAACGGGACCGAATTTAGAAACACCAACATTGAAGCATACCTTGATGAAGAAGGCATCAAGCATGAGTTCTCGGCTGCATATACTCCACAACAAAACGGTGTGGTAGAAAGAAAGAACCGAACACTCATTGAAGCCGCAAGAGCAATGTTGGATGAATACAAGATCTCCGAAAAGGATTATTGGGCGGAAGCCGTTAACACGGCATGTCACGCCATCAACCGCTTATACCTCCACAAGTTGAGGAAGAAAAGTGCCTACGAGCTTCTAACCGGTAAAAAGCCTAAGGTGGATTACTTTAGAGTTTTTGGATGCAAGTGTTTCATACTTAATAAAAGATCCAAAAGCTCTAAGTTCGCACCAAAGGTTGATGAAGGGTTCTTACTTGGTTATGCTACTAATCAACATGGCTATCGTGTTTTCAATGAGACCACCGGTCAAATTGAAATAGCGGTAGACATGACTTTTGATGAAAGCGACAGCTCCCAAAAGGAGCAAGTCAATGCTGAAATTCTAGGTAAAGAAGAGCCATCTCGCCAAGTAATCAAAAAGCGTGCTACCAGTGAAGTGAAACCCGTTGAAGAAGAAGAAGATGATGCACACATGCAAATTTCTCGTGACCCAAACTTGCATCATGGGTCAACCAATGCCCATGATGATGCTTCCACATCAAGAAAAGGTCATGACTCAAGAGAACAAGTTGGACAAGATCCACCTCAAGCACAAGAACCAAACCAAGATGGAGATCAAAACGTTCAAGATCTAGATTCTTCAATCAACCAAGACCATGAAGATGAAGATGATGGTCCTTTCAAACAAGAACAGCAGTGCCTCACCCAAGAGTTCATCACTCTATTCAACGAGATCATCCCGTTGATAGCATTTTGGGAGACATACAATGAGGGGTAACAACACGCTCTCGTTTAGTTGGTTTTTGTGAACATTACTCTTTTGTCTCCTCTATGTTGCCAAATAGGGCGGAAGATGCCTTGAAGGATCCGGATTGGGTGATGGCTATGCAAGAAGAGTTGAACAACTTCACTAGGAATGAAGTCTGGTCCTTGGTGGAAAGACCCAAGCAAAACGTGATAGGAACCAAATGGGTCTTCCGCAACAAAGAAGATGAGTATGGCGTGGTTACTAGAATCAAGGCTCGGTTGGTTGCCAAAGGTTTCACTCAAATCGAAGGTTTGGATTTTGGGGAGACTTATGCACCTGTAGCTAGGCTTGAATCTATTCGCATATTACTTGCCTTTGCTGCTCACCATGATTTCAAGTTGTTTCAAATGGACGTGAAAAGTGCATTCCTCAATGGCCCCCTCTCCGAAACCGTGTATGTGGAGCAACCGCCAGGTTTTGAAGATCCACATCATCCCGATCATGTCTACAAGCTGGACAAGGCACTGTATGGGCTTAAGCAAGCCCCTAGAGCTTGGTATGATTGTCTCAAGGATTTCCTACTCAAACAAGGGTTTGAGATTGGAAAAGCCGATCCCACTTTATTTACTTGCAAAGTCAATAATGATATTTTTATATGCCAAATATATGTCGATGACATAATATTTGGTAGTACTAATGCGGACTTCAGTGAGGAATTTAGTAGAATCATGACCAAAAGGTTCGAGATGTCCATGATGGGGGAGTTGACGTACTTCCTCGGATTTAAAATCAAGCAACTCAAGGACGGCACGTTCATAAGTCAAACCAAGTACACCACCGACATGCTAAAGAAGTTTGACATGGACAAGGCCAAACCCATAAAGACACCAATGCCAACAACCGGACACCTTGACCTTGATGGAGACGGCAAGGCCATTGATCAAAAGGTATATCGCTCCATGATTGGATCTTTGCTTTACCTTTGTGCATCTAGGCCTGATATTATGCTTAGTGTGTGCATGTGTGCAAGATTTCAAGCTAATCCGAAAGAATGCCATCTTATGGCTGTTAAGAGAATCTTTTGATATCTTGTGTTCACTCCTAATCTTGGCTTATGGTACCCAAAGGGCTCCACTTTCACTCTACTTGGCTACTCCGATTCGGACTATGCTGGTTGCAGGGTAGAGCGAAAGAGTACATCAGGGACTTGCTAATTTCTTGGTAGGTCTTTGGTGTCTTGGAGTTCTATGAAACAAAACTCCATTGCCCTTTCCACCGCTGAAGCCGAGTATGTGGCGGCCGGCGCCTGCTGTGCCCAACTGCTTTGGATGAAGCAAACCTTGAGAGACTTTGGTTGTGAGCAAAGCAAGATTCCCCTCTTATGTGACAATGAGGGGGCAATCAAGCTAGCTGATAACCCTGTAAACCACTCTAGAACAAAGCACATAGACATTCGCCATCACTTCCTGAGAGACCACAAATCCAAAGGAGATATCGCTGTGCAACATGTGAGAACCAAATTTCAGTTAGCCGATATCTTCACTAAACCTCTAGATGAGTCAAGATTTTGTGCTTTGAGGCGTGAACTAAATATCATTGATTCTCGTAACATGGCTGGATGTCTTGCACATACTTGATTGATTAGAAAGGTCAAAATTTTATGAAAAATTGAGTGTTATTTAAAAATCTATTTTTCACATCTCAAGCATGGCCATTGTTTTGAAATGATTTGATGAAATCTGGTCATGATTGATTTGGTTCTAAGTTTGCCACATTAAGTTCACTTGTGCTGTTCCCTGTCCTGCCGGTGGTACCGGCCGAAGCCCAGTAGCACCGGTAGGCCAAAACCCCGCAGAACTCTGCGCGTAGATCTCTGGCTCGCCAGTGGTACCGGCTCTTGGGCCGGTAGTACCGGCAGTTAAATTTTACTGCAGTATTTAAGCCGCCCGCGGTTATTTCTCTTCTCCCCTTCTTCCCCTCCCTCCCGACCCTTCTCCTCTCTCCTCTCACGGCGGCGGCGGCAGCTTTCTTGCCCTGATCTCTCGGTTCCTCCATCTTCTTCGCTCGATCTTCGAGGAGGACCTCACCCCGGCCGTGAGGGACGCATGGAGAGTCTTGGTTGACTCCAAGACCCTTGGGATTGCTTGGATTCGGCCTCTTTTCGCCGTGACACAAGGTACTCATTGAAATTGCCCGATCTCCCAATGTACCTTATTTTAGGCCGTTTCCTCGCACTCCTTTTCTTCCCGTGTGCTCTTGCTGCTAAAATGCCTTATGCACTTTTCCCTTGGTCGATTCGGTTGATTGGAGGTGATTTCCTTGCTCATCGGTGCCGCCGGTGGTACCGGCTCTAGGGCCGGTGGTACCGGCCCCTGTGAGCAAGGCAGTTCCTCCCATCGCCTTGATCGATTCCTTGCAGCATTCTAGTGCGTTCTTGTAATCTCTTTTTCTGCCCCTCTTTGTGGTGTTGCAGCATGGATTCCGGGAAGCGCAAGAACCCTCCCTGTGGTGCTCTCCCTCGATCTAGTGATGCCGACGGTCGGTCTGCGGAACGGGCAGTGCGTGGCCGTGGGACTCCTTCCCGTGGTCAGGGTGCGGCTGGTGCTTCCACCGGTGGTGAGGGCATTCCTGCCCCTCTTCACACCCACATTGTCTCGTGTCCGCCCCTCTCTCACCGTGACAAAGTTCGAAGTCAAGCTGTGCCTGATCCTGTGCAAGAGGAAGGACGAGCCATGGACCCCAATGTCCTTCGTCGCTCGCCCCTGCATCTCAGTGAGGTTGGTGCTCGCCGGAATCTCTCATAGCATCCTCAGTTTAATGCCCATGTTCGAAGGCCCTCTATACCCTCTGGCACTCAGCCCCGGCTTGGTATTGATTACAAGAAGCGCCTTGTGGACTTAAGAAATCAGCACAGCGAGAACCCATACAAGTTTATCACGTTTGAGGGCGTTGAGGAGCGGTTTTGGTCACAGTTTCACAATGACTTCTATGAGTCCGTCCTCTACAAGGCCAGCAAAGTCACCAAGAATGGTCTACTTTTTCAACACAAGTATGTGGTCCTCAAGTCCCTGCAAGAATTCAATCATCCTGAGGTCACTGCTTTAATTCACAAGCTTGAAGAATGGCGCATCCTTCCCCTTATGACCTTTGAGAAGAATTGGAATGAAGAAATTATCTTTCAGTTTTGGGCAACCTTGTGGGTGGACCAAGCTTCTAGGGTGCTGCATTGGATGACTCAAGGTGTTCATTATCGCCTTGACTTTATCACCTTCTCTCGCTTGCTTGGTTTTGATCATGCGGATCGTGATGCACCCCGGCTGTCTAACATCTTTGCTGAGGGGATTTCTGAGGCTGATCTTAATGCTGCTGAAATGTACAAGCCAGGAGCTCATCCGGATTTCAAGACCACTCAGTTGAAGCCGTTCTTCTATGTGCTGAACAATCTGATTCGTTACACCATTGACCCCAAGTTTGGAGATTCTATTCACCTCCGTCTCGATGCTCCCAAGATCTTGGCTCACTTTGGTGCTAATGGTGGCCGCTTTGGTGTCTCGGACTTCATGTGGAACAAGATTGTGGATGCGTCCATTGATCCTCACAAGTATTTGCCTTATGCTCCCTATCTGATGCATATCATTGAGCAAGTTGCTGGAGTGCAGTTCTCACACCCTTGTGTTCATGCTCCGGTTCGTGCCAAGCACTTGGGTGCTCCTCATGCTCCACCTCTCAGTCCTGCTAGTGTTGCTCCTCCCGCTGGTGATGTCCCTGCTGCTGCTGCTGATGATGCTCAAGAGGAAGCTGTCCCTCCTCCGGACAGCGGTCGTGGAAGACGCAGCCCTACCCGTCATGCGCTGCAGCGGTTCTTCTCTTATTTTTGCTAGTGTCAGAAGAAGACCGATCAGCGTCTCCGTCGTCTTGAGGAGAAGGCCGCTCTTCTGTCCTCCCCTCTTCGTGAGTTCTAGGACCCCTATGATGAATATGACAACATGCACAGGACGTCTGTTGATGAGGAGCAGCAGGCTCCTCCCCCCCTCGGCTTTTGTTCCATCCTATGGTGGTGGGATCCCTCCTGGTTTCTCCATGGAGGACACCGAGGCTAGCTTTGCTTATCAGGACATCTTTGGACCGGCGGATGATGTCACTAGGGCCTCTGCCTCTGCTGCACCTCCTCACGAGCAGTCTACCTTCGCTGATCCTCATGGTAAGGGGCTGTTGCGTACCTTGATCAACTACGACGACGACGACGACCTCGATGACGATGACGAGTAGTCTTTCTAGCTCCTCGCAGCCTACCCTTTTTGGCACTTGCTGCCAAAGGGGGAGTGTTAGGCTTATCTTTGATGTAATAAGTTAGTTGTTGGTGCCCTCTTTAAACCGTTCTAAGTGGTGAACTATGTGTGGTGAACAAGAACTACTTTTGTGTGATGGTTGATTGTAAGCTAAACACTTTTATTTCTTTATTATATCTTGCTTGTGTTAGCTTATTTGGACCTTTTTTGATGCAATGTTGTTTTTGAATGGTTATTATGAGCCCTTTAGTTCTCGTATAATCATTCAAATTCTTCTTTTACTCTTTGTGATATATCCTGTCATACGCATCACGGTTTGTTTCTTGTTACACACACACTCTTTTAGGCACCCCACGGATTGCAAAATTTAGGGGGAGCTTGATCTTAATGTATGTCATCTTGATATTAATCAAGATTTGAAATTCCAAATCCAATGCATACATTAAGGGGGAGCCCAACCTGATTTTTGGAATTCAAAAGCTCTACTTCTTTCAATCTTTAATAAGCCTAAGTTGGTTGTCATCAATTACCAAAAAGGGGGAGTTTGTAAGTGCATTCGTCCCCGGTGTGGGTTTTGATAATTAATGACAATCAAATTAGGAACTAACATGTCTATCAAGTGTAATCTATAGGTGTTAGTTCATTGATGGAATCAAACAAACACATTTGGTGAATCACAGCACCCCCAAAATTTCATCTTTTGAGCGACGTTTCAACTCAAGAAGCTACCTAGTTTTATTTCTTGTTTGAGTTATAGGAAACGCCGCACTATCAAGAGGGATGCAAATTGAGTTGGTAAGATGAGGATAAGAGTGCTCAGGTCAACTTAGCTTTTGCGCTTGAGAGACACACTTGCACGCACGAACAACTAGGAAGTTTCTTCTCTGCCAGGGTGAGCCGGTAGTACCGGCCCACAGGGCCGGTGGTACAAGCAGTGCCAGTTCTTCTCCTGAGTTTTGCGAGAAAATGAACTACCGGTAGTACCGGGCTTTGACCGGTGGTACCGGCTACCGCCGGTGGTACCAGTGAAACGCTGGTAGTACCGGCAGGCCAAATTCTCGCAGATCTACTAAATGCAAGAATTTGAACTGCCGGTGGTACCGGCGCTGGCCGGTGGTACCGGCTCAAGGCCGGTAGTACCGGTAGGCCTTTTTCTCGCATCTTCCACAGCCTTCTCCCATTTAGATCTGAGGTTACCGGTGGTTGCACCGGTAGTACCGGCAGGTGTTCTGTACTCTAGTATAAATAGCTCTCTCCTCTTTTCTAACCGTTGGCTTGCTCATTCTAGCTACTCCACATATGAGAAAACTGTCTCCAAGCTTTGCCTCACCCACTCTCTCTCCCTCTAGCTCCTAGACTTCACTTCTTGAGAGATTAGAGCTAGAGAAGTGAGATCACAGAGTTGTGAGATTCGATCTGTGACTTGAGCACTCGGTTCCTTGTCTTGCCGGTTTGGTTTGTATTTGTTACTCATGGGTTCTTGGAACCCTAGCCGGCTAGGCGTTCTTCGTGGTTACCCGTGTTGATTAATTTGTGAGGGCACCCCGAAGTGTTTGTATTACCCCTTGATTCTTAGTGGAAAGATCAAGCTAACCTTTGTGGTTGCTTGAGGAGGAGACCTAAGTGGTCAGACCTTCGTGGTCACCTCAACAACGGGGACGTAGAAACTCCTAAGTGGAGATTGCCGAACCTCGGGAAAAATACCTTGTCTTGCTGTGGAGGTAGCTTCGACTACCCTTGTTTTGTGTTCTTTGTGTTCTTTCACTTCCCACTCTTTAATAGGTAAACAAGGGTCGATCTATGTTGTGGAGAAGAACCAAGCTAAGGAGACTCCAAGAACATCCTCTCCTACATCTAGGAAAGTGGGGTAAAACTCAGAGTTGAAATCTAAGCTCTTTACACTCTGATTTCGTAGCCATCTTAGGGAGTCGGTAGTACCAACAGTTTGCGTCGGTAGTACTGGTTGTCTCACACCAGTAGTACTGGCCCAAACTGTCGGTGGTACCGACAGGCACTTAACTTTCGCAACTTGAGTTTTGAGTTTCAGGTTTTTAGATATGCCTATTCACCCCCCCTCTAGGCCAATTAGATCCTTTCAACTAGACTATGAATTAGACAACTAGAAGATGAATTAGACAAATAGAAATTGAATTAGACAACTAGAAGATTAATTAGACAACTAGAAGAACACAATGAAGAACTAGAAGACAAATAGATAAACAATGTTGAATACAAGAGAGAAGTACAAGGCTTATACCTAGCCTCCTCGCGACTAGATCTAGAATCGAAGCATTGCTTGACTCCTCTAATTCCTATTCTATGCTCTAGCTATGCCCTAGTTAGTGAAGCTCTTGGGTGCCCTAAGTCGATGACTGGTGAACTGATTGATTTGTTGGTGATTGCCTCAAGGGGGGTCTACCCCTTCTTTTATAGTCCGGTGGGGTGCACCATAGCCCTCGAAACAAAACTGACTCGAACAAGGGCTAGGATGCATCGAAGACTTGGATTGGAGTTTGTCTCATGGAGGAGGGGGCACAGCCAAGTGGGCCTAGGCCAACCAGCCTGCATGTGGGGCCGACCGGCCCTACCTAACAGCGTCTCTACTCCCACTTTGCTCTGGTGCCTTCTCGTGTCTTCTAGATCCTTCCCGCCAACTTCTACGTGATTCTGACTTGATCTCATTTAGTCTCTTTGATCCCTATGTTGATATTTGGTAACGCCATCAGGAAATGATCCGCAAGCGCACGAATATCGGTGAGCACTTCACCCAGGAGGTTATCTAGAGTATCGTATTTATATTTTTACCACTGGGAGAAAGCGTGCATCTGACTAACCAAATCTATTGCTACTACCCTTTAGGCTACAAACAATGTGACTCGATGTGAGTGATGTATAGAGAAGACTACAACCGCACTCTCGTTCTAACCTTGGTAAGGATGATCTACTGTTCTATTGGGGAGGCTCACGGAATCTAGACACCACAAAGGATGTTCGACCCGCACCTATAAACCCTATCGATCATGCTAACGGGATATGGGCTACAAAGGTAACTCAGAAATGTCACGTTCCTCGCTACTACCACGGTCTAGCTAGTCAGGGGATATCTATGAGTATCCTAGCCCAAACACCATGTTTACGCTAGAGATGATTACTCTAAACTCTATGCGAAGATATCAAAATAAACTCATAAGCCAAAGAACAATAAAACAAAGAACTTACTAGAATTTAGAAGTCGAAATACTGAAGAATCCTAGGAGCAAGCCTCGGGTTAGGAGACTTGATCCCGCAGGTACAACCTCGGAGTAGACACCGACAGGCCGGACTTCCTCCGATCTACACCTCCACTCTATCTCTCTCAATCTAGTAGAACTAAGTCTACTCTCACAATGGATGCTACACCCTATAAGGTGGGAACCCTAAGGAACCTCTCTCTCTGAATCCTCTCTGGAAAATATGCTAATGAATAATTGGATTGCCCTCCTCCAAGGGCCAGGGGCCTGCTTATATAGTCCCCTCAAGTGAACGTGGGCCGTCGGATCAAACCGACATTGATTGAACGTTTCTCCTTGATCCTTTAGGTAGGTGGAGCATAATCCGCGAGATTAAACGTGATTGGCCACAACACCTAGGCAGGCGCCCAAGGGGGGAGGGCGGGCGCCCTGCCCCCGGGCCCGCTCGGCCTCCCATTCGTTCCCGTGGCTTCTGGACTCTTCTAGATGATAGAAAATTGCACGGCGCGTTAATATCTCTATGTAAACCCGTCATGTGGGCCTTTCCTCCGTATTTCCTGATAACCCCCTGTAGAAATAGACAAACACCAAAACTCGTGGAATTCTGTCAGATAAAACCCTAAGTCTGGGTGTTGGTTGCATTTGGATCCTTTTCTTTATTTATTTGATGATTAAATTTGATACTCAAGGACCGTCCACAAACTCCCCAAGCTTACCTCTTGCAAGGATGGACTCAAGAGTTTCTGCAGTGGTTTCATGCCTTAAAGGTACACATGCGTTCAAACAAGATCTCATCTCTACGTTAGGGTAAACTGTTAAGACTTAAAACTTACTCATTTTACCTTTCACCTTGGGGCTTGCAACCATCACTTATGTCTTGAGCAATTAAAAGATAGAGTAGTCAAGTCAAGCGCCATGTCTCTTGTTCTTTGATCAAGTATAGCTCTGGAGTTTTTATAGATTTTCAAAATAAAACTCAGAGATTCCTTGTATGACTCTCTCAATTCTCTCTTTTGTGGTATTTCTGGATCCTTACTAAGGCAGTGATGGTATATGCCTTCTCTTAAAGTATGTAGTATTTGTGGTATGAGGCATAGTGACATTGCCTTCTCTCTCATCCTACTCCAATGAGGCTTTGATATCTGGAGCTCATAGGTGGGAGATAAAGTATACATACTTATAAGATATTTATTGCATAGTCAAACCATGGATCCAGAGAAACAAGTCAATAAGTCAAATCAAGATGTGCATGTGTGGTGAATGAATGGTGTATGGTGATGATGGTGAAAACAATGGTGAAAGTCTAATTCTACTTTTGCTCTTTTGAGGGGATACACACCTTTCTTGCACTTTTGAAACTTTTTGAGGAGAATGAGATGCTCTCTATATATATTTTTTTCTTTTCTCTCAGGTGGGTATCTTGTACCCCTAATTCTACTGTCGGACAATTGTCCATTTTTACCTCTCATCTCACTTTTTCTTTTCTTCGAGGTTCCGGGCACTTGACCCTTTTTATTTCCTCGTATTATTTCTCTCTCTCTTTTTTCTTTTCTTTTTTTACTAGAGCACTCATCTCCTGAAATAATATAGCAAGTGGTAGTAACCAAGATAACTCGAGCATTTATTTTATAGGGAAAAACAGAAATAGGAGAATGTTTTTGGCTATTCTCTCTCGGATTAGGAGTAGAATACTTTTGGGTGGCTCTGGAGATGGAACTGACTGGATATATGTGGATGCGTACAACCGGAGTAGAAGTAGCATGTATGAGTGAACGTGCAAGTGAATCTTGATTTTAACCGCATGACAAGCTCCTAAGGGTCTACACAGCTTGACCACACTCAATGCTCATAAGCAGTAAAAAAGTAAATGTGTGGCTCAAAGTCTAGCAAGCATGTATATATGGCTGTGGTAGGAATTTAAACTCTCATCATACAGGAACTCATCATGCAATATTTTAAAGATTTTCAAAGATAAAATTCTCCAGAATTCTAGCATCTCTAGGAACAGATAAATAGCAGCTGAACCTTCCCATATCATATCCGTTAACGACTTAGACTTTAGATCAAGTACTCTTCTCACAAGTTTAGGTTTAGAGCAAGCTTTAAATTATAACAGTTATGCCTAAACTTGAGAGAGAGCTCAAATTTGAAAACTAGATACTTGGCAGAGCAACTATTCATCATATCCATGTAAGAGTTTATCATTGGAGTTCAATTTGGCATAGACACTTTATTTATTTATTTATTTAGCAAACTAAGAAAAAATTTATATATAAGCATAAAATCTTTATTTGGGTTTTTATGATTATGCATCTTTTTATTATTTGAGTAAAGTATAAACGCGAGTAGAAACACTTAGGTGGATAAATGGGGGTGCTCTCCCCCAAGCTGGATTTTGACGTAATTTCTTCTGATGTAGCTAGCAGGTGGCGGAGGTGTATTTGAATGTCGGCAGCACCCTAACAGCGATTAGGATATCCTCCATCTGCTAGTCTTCTTTGATCCTTGAATTCTGTGGAGCTCAAATAGACAACAAAGCTTTGTGGAACTGGTTAAGTGTTAGCATAAAATCTCTTAGCCTTTATCATATTGAGATTCCACCTAATAAATGTTACTCTCTTTAGTAGGATCATAAATTTATTTTTATATTTTTATTTTTATAGGACAGGAATATATTTATTTTATTTTTACGCCACCACAGTGAATGTACTTATGGTTTTATGCCATGAGCATACTCACATGGGGCTTACTATTTTTAACATTTTTGTTTTCTTTTCGAGATGATATGAACCTGATTAACTAAGCAAACTATTTTAAATAATTGAAGGGAAAAGGATAACTACCAAGTTTACCCCTTGGCAAGGCGTTCGGTGTTTTTAAGTCCTCCGAACGGGACTCTCCGTTTTCTCAGTTGTCCTGGGATTCGCTGGATGGCGTAGTCGGTGGTTCCGGCGGTGCCTCCTCTTCGTGTATAACTATCTTCTCTCTCCACACCTGACTCGGTGCTACGGTCTCCTCAGAACAGTTCTGTTCAAGCTGTATGTCTTCAGACCTTACCACTTCTCCTTCGTACTCTGCCCATCCGTCCTTGATGACTTGCCTCCTCTGGTTGCGGTTGTGTCGTCTTATTCTTGTCCTGACTTACTTAGTGTCTTCAACTATATAGTTAAGGTTAGTAAAATAGCGGTGTACCTTCTCAGAGGGGAAGTGCATGTGGACTTCTCCGGTTCCACTATAGATGATTGCTTTAACGATGCCGAGGAACGGTCTCCCAAGGATGATGGGTGGATCGTACTCGTCTTCTCCCATATCAATAACCTGGGTCGTCCTTTTTTTGTCAGGAACGGTGACTTAAGTCGACGATCTTGACCTCCTTGAGCTGCAGTGACCATCTTAGCTGACTCGGTCCACATTTGCTTGTTCTTGTTCCTCCTGTTGGTCCTCTTCCTTGGTTCATGTCGGGATTGCTCTGAAATTTGTGTAGTCTTGTTCTTGAAGGAAACTCTCCTTCTTCCCCTTGATGTAGAAACTGATCTTGGCAGCACTAGCGTAGATGACAGCTCTCGAGGTGTTCACGAATGGCCTCCCTAGGATGATGGGTGCCCTCTCATCAGTACCAGTCTTACTATCACCATGAAGTCTGCTGGAGCGTACAAGGTACCAACTCGGACGCAGAGGTTCTTCAATATTTCCTTTGGGAAACTTAGTGTCCGATCTGCAAGCTGAGTAGTTAGGCCTCTGTTGATTCCAACCTTGATTTTGTTGAGGACGGTTGTAGTAGTAGTAGTAGTTGTTGATGTAATTTATGTCCTCAAGCATCGCAGGGCAGTGGTTGTCTGAGTGTCCACTATCTCTAGTGTGTTTGTGCTCGTAGATCCACGTTCTTCACTTGGTGGAGTCTGGGAGTTGTAAAACTCCTTCGTATTTTGCTCGAAGTGTACCTGCTCATAAAGACAAGGCAGAGATCAAGTGCATGGGCCCTGTTGGTGAAAAACACTAACAGAACCAAAAGTGTATTTGTTCTTCTCTAACCTTAAGCACAGAGAGCAAGACAAAGTTGATGAATAATAAGATCATGAGTGTAGCATTTAAAACATTTGTCAGATCAGATCGCTCGACCTAATGGAAAGATAATCTATCTATATTTATGTTTTGTTTATATCTTCCAAAGATTGAATGTGCAACATTTTAGCTTATATGATTAGGAGTGTGGGATTACGAAGGTAGTACTAAGAACAAAGATTAAAGGACTAAACATGTTGAATTAATTGTGTTGGTTAATTTGGAGTTACAATTCATACATGTTTGTCTCTTTTATTCATGTGAACGCCAGAACTAAGGAGAAGCTTATAAAACCGATAGTCAAGTACCTTAAGATGTTACCTTACTTGAAGAGTGATGGTACAGTATCACCTTGTGGAAGCTTTCCTTTCTTAGCGGTTGTGCATCATGTTTGTGGCACCCTCCATGCATCATCTCTTATGAGCTATGTCTTTCTTGTGTAAATTGTTAAACTTCATGTATCTCTCTCTTTGTCTCCAATGTGAGTTTATCTTAGGACTTCCCAGGTCGATATTGAAAGTCTTCCTGCAGGGGTTAGTCCAACAAAATATCCCATATCTACTATAGCATACTATCGGCTCAAAAATCAACCTAGACACCATGTCTAATTTGATTTAGGAGGGCATTTTAGCCTAAGCACCATGCTTAATTTAAAAACCCTTGGAAGTAAGATCATCATTCCTAAACTAAGCACTATGCTTAATTAAGAGATAAATGAAACTACTCCAAACCTAGATATATACTAAAGCAAATAAAGGTAGCATGAGAGCATTTATAGAGATCTACTCAAGTGGAGATGAAGTAGTGTGATTAGTATTTAACAAATTGAGTATGTCTCAAAGATAGGGACAACCAACATAGCAACATGGCAAAGGATGTTTTTATGTAAAGTACTCCCCCAAGCTTGAATTTTGCAAAATTCAAGTTTGGATGAATTTAATTTAATGTTGTATGATGATTGGTTGGACATACCTTGTGCTTGTCATTCATCCGATCTTCTTGCTTCAATCCTGGAAAGGTTAGTGACAAGAATACCCGAAGGAATATTTTTACAATTATCCTTATATGCTCAATACACAAGGTAATGTTGCAAATGATTAAAAGCTCATGTTACGATCTGATCAGTGCTTATTTTAGGATACTAAGCTTGTCCTTAAGAAACTATCAATTTATGTCGGCGAAGTGGTTTCCCCTCCAACGCTGACCTATATCAAGATCAACTCAACGAGATCTGCAATATTTATTATAGATATATGCATCGACAACCGCCCTTTTAAAGTTTTTATAAATAGAAAGGAAGAGGGGGTTGGAGATCTCAAATGTGGTGATGTTGGAGAGACCAATAGATTGGGAAGATGTTGCATATGAGCATGGAGTAAACGAAGTGGCTATGAAATAAATTCCATGCTCATTAATGTTATTTTCGTCTCCAATCTGATTGTTTGGAGTTTTTCCTAGATTGGTCTCGCCTATGTCCTCTTCTGTAGTTGGATGAATCTCATCTTCAAAGGGAGTCAAGAACTCACCATTTGAAATTGAGCCAAAGTCAGAATCCATTAAGGCTTCTTCCTTGTCCATCCACTCAATGGTGTTAGCACATGGATTCTGCACTTCTCGATCCTCCTTATGGTCTTGGTGAATCTAATGCATGGGATGTCTAGAGAGATTCATAGGGTCATCGGGAGGTTCAAGAGAAAGAGCATAGTAGAAATTATTAGGCTCAAGGATGGGTTTAAAGATAGGTTCGAATGAGTCATCAAAAGTGGGCGTAGAAGGGGAGAAGATGAGATTGTCTTCTAAATGGCTTCGCTCTCCTTCTATTGCATCACTTAAGATGCCATCCTTGAGTCTTTCTAGATGTCCATCAAAGGGATTGGATTTGAGATGCTTTCTAAGAGATCCCTTCTTAGGAAGGTTCAGACTGTATGCACTCAAAGGTCTCTTATGAAGCAGGAAGTTTAAGCTCGTCCCAAAATGAATTTCCAAAGGTAGAATTTCTTCTTCTCTTAGATTATTTTGGAGCACTACAAGTTTGGGTTGGATAGCCGAATCATGGGATTGAAATGTTTGGAAATCGGCTATTGAAACTTCCTTTCCTCGTCTGGGAGATAATTCCTTCTCTATCTCTAGGATTTTTTTATGAAGACTAGTGCAAGAAGGATGTCCACGAATGAAGACATACCTTGCTTTACTAACAGATAAAGAAAGAAAAACTCTACCAACGGTTATATGATTAAGACCAATGTGAAAATATTGAGGAAAAACATGGTCTTGTAGGGCTAGGTTTAAACCAGAATTTATAGAAAGATTAATAGATTCCCTAGGTGTAGCTAAAAGTTCATTATCTTCTTGATTAAAAGATAGGACCTCACCTATAGAAAAGGGTTGGTTTTGACCTATTGCAATCAACTCCGGACACAGATCATAATTAGGGGCAAAGAAAGGACTTGTTGACTCCCATGGTCTATGGCTGGTCTCCGAAGGTGCAAAAAATTCAATAATAGGTGTGGAATTTGAGTTATCCATAAAGATGGAAAAAATAAAAAGATAAAAGAATAAAAGTATAAAAGTATAATACAAGATAATAGCAAGACTTAAAGTTATCTCAACAAACCGTCTTTCTCCGCAGCAACGGCGCTAGAAATGCTTGTTGATATTTGGTAACGCCATCAGGAAATGATCCGCAAGCGCACGGATATCGGTGATCACTTCACCCAGGAGGTTATCCAGAGTATCGTATTTAAATTTTTACCACTGGGAGAAAGCGTGCATCTGACTAACCAAATCTATTGCTACTACCCTTTAGGCTACAAACAATGTGACTCGATGTGAGTGATGTATAGAGAAGACTACAACCGCACTCTCGTTCTAACCTTGGTAAGGATGATCTACTGTTCTATTGGGGAGGCTCACGGAATCTAGACACCACAAAGGATGTTCGACCCGCACCTATAAACCCTATCAATCCTGCTAATGGGATATGGGCTACAAAGGTAACTCAGAAATGTCATGTTCCTCGCTACTACCACGGTCCAGCTAGTCAGGGGATATCTATGAGTATCCTAGCCCAAACACCACGTTTACGCTAGAGATGATTACTCTAAACTCTATGCGAAGAGATCAAAGTAAACTCATAAGCCAAAGAACAATAAAACAAAGAACTTACTAGAGTTTAGAAGTCGAAATACTAAAGAATCCTAGGAGCAAGCCTTGGGTTAGGAGACTTGACCCCGCACGTACAACCTCGGAGTAGACACCGACAGGCCGAGCTTCCTCCGATCTACACCTCCACTCCATCTCTCTCAATCTAGTAGAAGTAAGTCTACTCTCACATTGGATGCTACGCCCTATGAGGTGGGAACCCTAAGGAACCTCTCTCTGAATCCTCTCTGGAAAATATGCTAATGAATAATTGGATTGCCCTCCTCCAGGGGCCAGGGGGCCTGCTTATATAGTCCCCTCAAGTGAACGTGGGCCGTCGGATCAAACCGACATTGATTAAACGGTTCTCCTTGATCTTTTAGGTCGGTGGAGCATAATCCGCGAGATTGAACGTGATTGGCCACAACACCTAGGCGGGCGCCCAAGGGGGGAGGGCAGGCACCCTGCCCCCAGGCCCGCTCGGCCTCCCGTTCATTCCCGTGGCTTCAGGACTCTTCTAGATGATAGAAAATTGCACAGCAAGTTAATATCTCTATGTAAACCTGACATGTGGGCCTTTCCTCCATATTTCCTGATAACCCCCTGCAGAAATAGACAAACACCAAAACTCATGGAATTCTGTCAGATAAAACCCTAAGTCTGGGTGTTGGTTGCATTTGGATCCTTTTCTTTATTTATTTGATGATTATATTTGATACTTTAGGACCATCAACGCCCTACTCCTCCGCGGATTCTTCTACTTTAGACCTTGAATATCTAAAATTACACCAGAGCTATGGAATTTATTAGGTTGGTCCCTATAGCTCTCTTGTGGTGATGGTTCCGAAGTATTTCAGAGGATTCCAATCGTGTCGAATGGGGACTCCATCGTCGAAACTCCAATTAGGGCAAATAATATATCTGTTTCGATCATCTCGACGAGCTCTTCACAATGGTGTGCTCTGTTTCATCATTTGAGGTACTTTTATGTGGAAAGATATGCATAACCTACAAAACAAGTAGGAGCAACACAACTTGTGAAACTTGCTAGGATAAAACCCTACAACTATGCAATAACAACTCTTTTCTTGTTGTATGGTGCATGAACTGATGGTATAATGTTGACGTTGAAAGAGAATCTAGGCCCCTAATGATTTCAGTGATTAATGACAATGTTGATTACTGTGACTAACATGTGTTTTGTAGAGGCAAAGTCATTAGTGAGGTCATGGTAATAGGTACTCGATGAACAGGGACGTACATGCCTACTTAATAGTGGAAATCGTTTCGGTTTTCAAAGGATGGATGGACATTGTCAAGGCTAGACTAGGTCTAAGTGCCATATGGTGAAGAAGGGCACTTAGAGTAGTTTAGGACTTTGTTTTCCTTTAACCGTACTATTAAGAGGGGCTTTGATCTAGTACCTTGACTTAGGCAAGGCTTTAGGTTTAGGTGTGGTGCACACTTGGTAAACCTAGCAGTAGGCAACTCAGAGATAGTCCTTAGATCGAGAGGAACAAACTTTGTTTTGGAACGGTCACGTTTTGACGAAGTTTGGGTGCCTAAGTAGGCACCAGACGCTCTATGAGTGTGTCCGATGAGGTCGTTTAGCTGCTAGAGTGCTCGGTGCCTAGGGTTAAGCACCGGACGCTAGCACCGGACTCGTCGGGTAGCGTCCAGTCCTAAACTCAGGGAGGTTGTAAACTTCCCCCAAGCACCGGACGCTAGCACCAGACTCGCCGAGTAGCGTCCGGTCCTAAACTCAGGGAGGTTGTAAACTTCCACCGAGCACCGGACGGTGGCACCGAATGCTGGGTAGTAGCGTCCGGTGACCTGTCAGAGATAGTACAGTTAGCCATTGAAGTGTCACCGGACGCTCAGTGCAGAGCGTCCGGTGCAACATCAACAGCGTCCGGTGACCCCGTTTTTAGTGTAAAACGGTTGGCCAACCCTTGGACTTCGTGGGGTGTATTTGTACTCCTCCACCTCGTCCATGGGAGGTCTCTTGCCCATTTGAATAGCTGAGAAACTCTTTGTGAAGCAATAGAGAAGCAAGAGCCTAGAGAGGATTGAGATTTGAGAGATTTCTTGTGAATCCTTCTCTAGTTGAATTCCAAGAGTCAAGTGTGCATCCACCACTCTCTAGTGCCTTGTTTGGGTCAAGTGAGAGTTCTTTGCTTGTTACTCTTGGTGATCGCCATCACCTAGACGATTCGGTGGTGATTGGAGGCACGAAGACCGCTCAGAGTTCTTGTGGGTGGCTTGTGTCAAGCTTGTGAGCGGTTTTGGGCGATTCACCGCGATGGAGTGTCGAAGAATCAGCCCGTAGAGAGCACTTGGTCCTTGCGCGGACCAAGGGGAGCAAGACCCTTGCGCGGGTGCTCCAACGAGGACTAGTGGAGAGTGGTGACTCTCTGATACCTCGGCAAAACATCGCTGAGCATTTTGTTCCACTACTCCTTTACTTTCTAGCATTTACTTCATGTTTTTACATTCCTAGAATTGCCATGCTAGAATAGGATTGGAACTAGGTTGCAAAACTTTTGATCCGGTAGCTCTCTAGTCACACTAGGCACAAGGGGTTGAATTAGAGATTATAGGTTGCTTAAATTTTTAGAGAAGCCCAATTCACCTCCCTTCTTGGGCATCTTGATCCTTTCAATTGGTATTGGAGCCTAGTGCTCATTATTTAGGCTTCACTGCCTAGAGAAAGATGTCTAACGGGGATGGACCGCCACCCATGTTCGATGGGGATGACTTTCCGTATTAGAAAATACGGATGGAGTCATACCTTGAGGCATGTGACTCAAAGTGCCTAAAAGCCACGACCAAAGGGTTTACCCCTCTAGCAAAAGACGTTGTTCTTACTCCACAAGAACAAGAAAATGAAAAGTGGAATGCAAATGCCAAAAACCACATCTTTAGAGGTCTTTGCAAAGAGGTGTTCAACCGCGTTCGGAACCACAAAACCGCCCATGCTCTATGGAAGGAACTTTGTGTGCTCCATGAGGGATCAAAGAGTGAACGTGAGGAACGCTATCATCTTGTGATGAACAAGCTTAACACATTTGAGATGCTTCCTAAAGAAAATGCTAATGAAATGTATTCTCGCTTGAATGTCATTGTAGAGGAGCTAAATGGACTTGGGCTCACTCAAATGAGTGCGGCGGATGTTGCAAGAAAGATATTATGTGTTCTCCCCATTGAGAAATATGGGCACATAGTAACCGTGCTTCATCAAGGCGATCTCTCCACCGCTACACCAACGTCCATATTGGGGAAGATCAATTCTCATGAGATGTATATGCACATGAACCCCCAAGATGGCTCCTCATTAGCCAAGAAGGGAAAGAAGGACTTGGCCCTCAAAGCTTCTCACATGGGCAAAGCCAAGAAGATTGAAGTTGAGTCATCAACTTCAAGTGATCATGATACATCCATTGCCCTCTTGGTGAGAAGAACCACCAAGATGTTGAAGAAGCTCAACAAGAATGGAGTCAACTTTGACTCCAAGAAGAAGAAGTTCTTCACAAGTAGCAAGAGAAAGCCCATCTCCGAGATGGATTGCTACAATTGTGGTTATCTTAGTCATCTTGCTCACCAATGTCCAAAGCCCAAGAAGGACAAGTACAAGAAGAAGAACAAAGAGCATGATGACTCAAGTGATGAAGAGAAGAATGACAAGAAGCAACACAAGAAGAAAGGTGGCAAGAAGGAGGAGTACCACAAGAAGAAGAATGACAAGGCTTACATTGTTGGTGATTGGCTTACCGACATTGAAAGCTCAAGTGGTGACTCCTCCGGCAATGAAAGTGATGATGAGAAGGTTACCGCCATTGCTATTGATGCTTCATCACCATCATCTTCACCACCATCTACATCCTCTACACACCTATGCCTCATGGCTAAGGGTGACCGGAAGGTACAAAGTGAGGATGAGAGTAGTGAGAGTGATAGTGAATATGAATCACCATCTTATGACGAACTTGTAAAATTGCTAAACAAATAGACTAAGGTAATAAGAAAACTAGAAGTGAAAATGAGAAACTTGAACTTGAAAATGAATCACTTCTAGCAAAGCTTAAATTTAGTGATGAGCTTAGAGATCAAAATGAGATCATGACCTCTAAGCTCAAGGAACTCAAACTCTCATTAAAAGAGCTCAAAGAAAAACATGATAAACTTGAAAGTGTTCATGATGAGCTTATCACTAGATATAGAGCAATGAAGGAAGAGCTAACAACTCTAAAAGCAAACTATGACAACTTTGAGATAGCTTATGAACTTGCAATTGAAACACATGCTGCTACTAACCATGTTGCTAAGCTTGATGTAGCCACATCTTGTGATGACTTACTTGTGGAGAGCACAAGCAAATGTGTTTATTGCAAGGGCAAGAAAGTGGTAGTGGCCGAGAGCTATGAGGACACTATCCAGCTCAAAGAAGAAATTGTCATGCTCAAGAAAGAGTTGCAAGAGCAAGCCAAGCACAATACAATTGTGATTGAGTCACTTGATCAAGACAAGAAGCTTGCATATGAGAACAAGTTACTCAAAGAGGAAAATCAATATCTCAAGCTTGGTTTAATGTATGACAAGCAAGAAGAAGATGAGTCATTCATCTTAGAGGAGTTAGCAAGCAACAATGACCTAATCATCAAGAAGCTAACTCAAGAGAATAGCAAGCTCAAGAAAGAGAAGGAACATCTAACCAAGGGGTTAGCAAAGTTCACAAAAGGAAAGGACCGTCAAAGTGAGCTATTCATGAACACCGTCATGAAGATGGACAAGAGTGGGATTGGCTACAAGGCTCATCGAACAAAGCTCATCAAGTCACTAGCCACTCATGATCAACCAAGCAAGCCAAAGCTAAAGAGATGCTTTGAGTGTGGAAAAGAAGGACACTTTGCTCATGAGTGTGAGGCACCACTACCACCACCCTTGCCCAAACATGCTAGACCATTTGTGAGGCAAGGTCAAGGTTAGCTTCATGGGGCCGCCCAACAAGCAAAGGCCAAAGAAAATTTGGATGCCAAAGCAATTAGTAGAGAAGGTCAAGGGCCCTAAGCAAATGTGGGTCCCTAAATCTCAAGCTTGATCTCTTGTGTGTAGGTGAACTACAAGACCGGTGGATCACATTGGGTAATTGATAGTGGTTGCACTCAACACATGACCGGAGATCCCCGGATGTTCACCTCACTTGATGAAGATGTTGACAACCAAGAGAAGATCACATTTGGTGACAATTCAAAAGGCAAGGTCAAGGGTCTAGGAAAGGTTGCTATATCAAATGACAACTCCATCACCAATGTGCTCTATGTGCAATCATTGAGTTTCAATTTGCTCTCGATTGGATAACTTTTTGATCTTGGTTTTGAATGCTTATTCAAGAAGAAGGAAGTAATTGTGACCAAGGAGGATGACAATGAAATAGTATTCATAGGCTTTCGACATAACAACTTATATGTAGTTGATTTCTCATCCGATGAAGTTGATGTCAAGACTTGCTTATTCACCAAGACTTCACTTGGGTGGTTATGGCATAGAAGGTTAGCACATGTTGGAATGGGCACACTCAAGAAGTTGATGAAGAAAGAATTGATTAGAGGCTTGAAGTATGTGACCTTTGAAAAGGACAAGCTTTGTAGTGCATGTCAAGCCGGCAAGCAAGTTGCAAACACTCATCTAACCAAGGCCTATCTCTCTACTTCAAGAGTGCTTGAGCTACTTCCCATGGAATTATTTGGACCAACCACATATGCTAGTCTTGGAGGCAACAAATATTGCTTGGTCATAGTTGATGATTACTCCCAGTACACTTTGACATTCTTCTTGCAAGACAAGGCCGAAGTTGCATCAATATTCAAGAAGTTTGCAAAGAATGCCCAAAATCAATTTTATGTCAAGATCAAGAAGATTAGAAGTGATAATGGCAAAGAGTTTAACAACACCAACATTGAAGAGTATTGTGATGAAGTTGGAATCAAACATGAGTTCTCCTCAACATACACACCATAATAAAATGGGGTTGTAGAAAGAAAGAACTGGACATTGATCACCTTGGCAAGAACAATATTAGATGAGTACAACACTTCGGAGAAGATGTGGGCCGAGGCAATCAACACCGCATGCTATGCATCAAACCGGCTCTTTCCTCACAAGTTCCTAGAGAAGACACCATATGAGTTGCTCAATGGGAAGAAGCTCGATGTCTCATTCTTTAGAGTGTTTGGTTGCAAATGTTGCATCTACAAGAAGCGCCAACACTTGGGCAAGTTCCAAAGAAGATGTGACATTGGCTACTTGGTTGGCTATTCATCAAAGTCCAAGGCATATAGGGTCTTTAACCATGCCACAAACATGGTTGAAGAAACATTGGATGTTAAATTTGATGAAACTAATGGCTCCCAAGGAGCAAGTGACAATCTTGATGAAGTAGGTGGTGAACCATTGAGGGATGATGTTGGGCATTCTTAACGTCACTACCAAAAGTAGACATAGTTTTCTAATTCTGATAACGGCGCCAAAAATGCCAAACCTATCCCTCATGCCACTTAAGCCAAGTTGTCATCCGCAGCATGACATGAGAGACGCGGTATTGAAATATGCAATTGCTCTTCTAAATAAATAATAAATGAGATCTGCAAGCACACAGATTAATACCGATGTAGCATTTTAACCAGGAAGTATTCCATGTATCGTTATTTATATTTTTACCACTGGGAAGGGATTGCTCAACATCAATGTTGATTATGGAATGGAATATAAGATTGAGTATCTATCATTGCATGTATAATTGAGAGCATTTATCTATCTCTTTCATACAGGGATAAGTGTCACATAAAAGATAGATAAAGTATGAATGGTGACAAAGATAATTAATCTGATCAGCATAACTAGCCACATATAAATATGATAAGCACCTCAACAGATATTCTAGCAAGTCATTAGCATGGAATTAGGACAAACTACAAGAATACTCCCTAATTTATTCTTAACTATACAGTCTAGCATATCATAGTTAGTGCAATTATACTTGGCAATCGTTGCGAGACAGGACTATGCCCATGCATAGTGATATTTTTTTTTGACGCAATCGGCAGGGAAGTCCCCTACCTATTTTTTTCATTTTATTGATATATGTACAAAGAATAAAGAATACAAAGGCCTTCAAGGCTCGAAACAAAAAATACAGAGGAAGCTAGAGCCTATTCTCACACCAACGTTTTAAGGGGTCAGCAGTCCTCTGTTTGGCTTTGATGCACACCAGGCTTAACTCTTCTTTTAGCATGATCTTCCATTCAGTAAGAGAGACTGCCTTATTGTCAAAAATGACACCATTTCTGACTTTCCAAATCGACCACGCTGCTGTGATGAAGATTTCTCTGAAGATGTGACTTCCAAAATTTGCTCTGGCCTTTGCCAGCATCTCGTGAGGAGGTATGTCGAGATCCCAGTCAATATGTATCCAGTTCCAGCAGGCTTGGCTGAAGGCACAGGAGAAGAACAGGTGTAAACAAGTCTCCTCCGGATTAAGAGTACAGAGAGCACAAGCATAGCTGTCCAGGTGCATTTTTTTCCTCTTGAGGAGGTTCCTTGTACTCAAACGGTCCCTAACCAGTAACCAAGCAAAGAATTTATGTTTGCCAAGGTTACCCCCGTTCCAAATCCATTTGAAGATCGGAGAGGCATCAATTTGGCCTTGGAGCTGGTTGTATGCTTTTTTGGGAGAGAAGGTGTTTCCCCAGTTATATTCCCAAGAATCAGCACTTTCTGAGCTTACAAGGTTTAGAGTTAGGATTGCATCTAGATCATACAGTTGATCAGCCGCTTGCTCTGACAGGGGCAGAAAGAGGGTGACTTCTGGGTCCTTTTCTACAAAAAACTTCAGTGACCAATGTTTCTTTCTGCAGAACGAGTATAAGTGAGGAAAAATCCCTTCCAACGGTTGTCCTGACCAATTGTCAAACCAGAGAGTGGTGGTGTTACCCCTACCAGGCCTACACCTGGCAAAACTTCTAAATTTTGGGAAGAGTTTTAAAATATCTTTCCACTAGAAGGAGCCACAGGGGTTTTTTTCATGTGGTGGTATGTTCTCATTGCGATAAAGCTTGGACCATGTCAACTGGACCCATGGGACTGGGGCATGGTTATAGAATTTATCGAGGAACTTCATAAGGAGGGCAATGTTTTGATTTTCTAAGTTGATGATGTTTAGGCCTCCTTCAGCTTTGGTTCTGCACAGTTCTTTCCAGGCTACCAGACATGTGCCCTTTCTATTGATATCACCTTTGCTCCAGATGCAATGTTTTCTAAATCTGTCAATCTGCTCAAGAACCTGAATTGGGATGGACAGCGTGCACATGTAGTAGGTAGGGAGAGCAGAAAGGACCGAGTTGACTAGTATCAATCTTCCCTGATAGGAGAGAAATCTGTTAAAACCCGAGAGTCTTCTTTCCATTCTGGTGAGTAAAGGAGTGAAGTCGTGAACTGAGGGTCTTGTGCTTCCAAGTGGAAGACCAAGATATGTGAAGGGCATGCTTCCAACCCTGCAGCCAAAGGTGGATGCTAGATGAGACAGCCGAGCTTCAGAGACATTAATGGGAAGAAGACAACTTTTGCTGAAGTTCACATTAAGTCCTGTTGAATCAGAGAAACCTCTGAGTAGTCCTTTTAGAGTGAAAAGTTGTCTAGCTTCAGCTGGCATGATGAGTAGTGTGTCGTCGGCATACTGTACAATGGGGAAGAAGTCCTCAAAGTTGTTTAAGAGAGGGTGGTTTAGAATGCCAGCATGCCAAGCTTTGTTGATAATACTTTGGAGCAAATCGGCTGCAAGCACAAAGAGGAGTGGGGAGAGAGGGTCACCTTGTCTAACACCTCTCTTGCAGTGAAAAGGTTTACCTGGGATCCCATTCAGGAGAACTGAGGAATTACCAGAGTCCAGAATTGCTTTGATCCAGTTTAGCCAGTGGTTGTTGAAACCTTTGTATTTTAGCAATTCTAGGATGGTTTGGTGTTCAATTTTGTCAAAAGCTTTCTCAAAATCTTGCTTTAAGATTACCACCTCTTTCTTAGAATGATGACAAAGGTGTAGGAATTGAAAGGCCCAGGCAAGACAGTCCTGAATGCTTCTGCCTTTGATGAAACCATATTGGTTAGGATGGATGAGTTTGGTGATTACTGACTGTAACCTGATAGACAGGAGTTTTGTAATGCACTTAACTGAGCAGTTGAGCAACGAAATAGGCCTGTAATCATCTACTATCTCTGGATGGTCTTTTTTAGGAATAAGGGCAATGTAGGAGCTATTAATACTTGTGAGATCAATGTTGTTGTTGAAGAAATCTCTGAATAATCTGTGAAAATCGTTTTTGATAATGGGCCAGCAGTGTCTTATGAACTTCCCATTGAAACCATCAGGACCCGGAGCATGATCAGGTGGGATGCTTTTAACGACAGCCTCAAAATCCGTATCCTCAAAGGTTCCTTCAATTTGACTGAGGTCTTGTCTGTCTAGCAAGCTATTTAAATCATAAGTGATGGTCGAAAACTCAGAGACGCCCATTCTGTTTTTGAAATTGGCCCAGAGCAGTCCTGCTTTTTGTTCATGATTTGTCACTTGGGTGTCTCCCCCAGGTAAAGTCAGACTGGCAATGCTGTTCTTTCTATGTGAGATGGATGCCATGGCTTGAAAAACTTTGCTATTTTCATCTCCAAGTTTAACCCATCTGATGGTATTTCTTTGTTTCCAGTATATTCGTCTAGATTCCAACAGACTGGCTATGTGCCTTTTGACAAGGTCTCCTAGGGATTGTTCTACCTCATAGAGTGGTCTTTGTTCCTCAAGGCCATCAAGTAGTAGAAGGACCCATTCACTGTTATGAAGTAGTCGGTTGAAATTTTGTAAGGTTTTCCTCCATTTCTTGAGTCCAGTCCTGACTTGTTTAAATTTTGCATTGAGAGTTTTGGCAGCATTGGCAAAGTATGGGGATGTATTCCAGTGTAGATCGACTGTTTTTAAGAAATCTGCATGCTCAATCCAAAAGTTTTCAAATCTAAAGATATTGGACCTGGGAATGGAGCTGCCAAAAGAAATGATAAAGGGGGTGTGATCAGAGATGGGTCTATCCAGGGTTTGGACCTTGGTCGTAGGGTGTGCCCAGCTCCAGCTCTGAGAACAGAAGACCCAGTCTAGTTTGATCAGTAGAGGGTCAGACTGCATATTACTCCAGGTGAAGGATCTGCCGTTAAAGGGGAGTTCAACCAGGTCAAGAGCAGAGATGAGATCATTAAATAGCTGCATTTCGTTGACATCTCCACCTGGTTTGTTTCTATCATCTGTTGACCTATAGAGATTGAAATCACCTGCTAGTATCCAGTCGTCTAGATCATCTGAGTCTGTATTTAGTAACCATGTTATAAAACCCATTTTTGCTTCAGCTTGAGAGGGGCCATAGACATTGGAGAGATGAAATGCAGTCCTATCCAGTTTATTCACGAATCTCATTGTCACACAGTAGCCATTCGAGTGTACTACTGTTCCATCAAAGATCTTACCATTCCAGATGGTGATGATACCTCCTGAGGCACCGACTGATGGTGAGAAGGCGAAGCAGTTTAGATGTTTTTGGGCAAAATTTCTTAAGGTAAAGGCTGTCAAATAGCTCTCTTTTGGTTTCTTGCAGGCAAAGAACTTGGCAAGAGCTTTCTGCTATTTTGGCTCTAATTGCGTCCCATTTGGCCTGGGAGTTTATTCCTCTTATGTTCCAAACTAGGATGTTAAACTGTCTGGTGTTATTCATCGTTAAAACATGAAAAGGATAGAGAGAGGATTAACCCCCCAGGGGGGTTAGCAACATCAGACTCAGCGAGATACCAAAAGATAAACTTCTCATAACCATTCCACGTCGAACCACAATGATAGTGTTCAAAAGCAAACTGCTGAATAGAAACAACCACAGGAATAAAAGATAGCCAACATGCAAGCTGGTAGGGACAGGAGTGTTTATTGTTAGGGAAACGATAGCTAGGCTTGAACAAAAGGTGCACTCTTCTTCTAGAGTGCAGAGACCAAGAGCTAAGTTCTTCAGATTCCATCAACATCCTTCTTGAAAATGGCGGCAGACACATCGCTAGGATGGATCTGTAGGAAGCCAGTGGCAATTCCTTGGGCAACTTCTGATGGCAGATATGGAGCTGGTTCTGGAGCTGACGTCTTTGGGGATGCAGGGACCATGGTCAGGGGAACTGGATGGAGTACATCTTTCTTGAAACCACCTTGCTTGATGGCGCTCCTTTTGCTGCGCTTGAGGTGACGATCGTGCATTTGCTGTTTAGTCTTGGAGATCTTTCTCTTTTTCTGAGTGAACTGGTTGCCTGAGATCTCCAACACCTCCTCTTCAGTGATCTCCAGCAGTTCAGCTCTGGTGGGTGTCACGTCCATGTCCTGGTCAGGGATGAGGAAGGCCAACCAGGCCATGGTTAGGAAGTCACAAAAGTATGGGGGGATGGGAAGATCAGGGTTAATATCCAAAAGGTTTAAGAATATAAAAATGCTAGAAGCAGGAGATTTTGAGATGTAATTGAATACGTTGCTTATGTCCAAATTCAGATTCAACTTTACCGGTGAAGCATTGGAGAGCTCCTTCCAGGTTGTACCAACTACCACTAACTTGATCCTGGGGCTGTCTCTGTTGACCCCTGGAGGGATTGGTTGGTACCTATCTGCAAAAATAGATGCAACTGCCACGGGTCCAGGCTCTCCAACCTCTGCTTCTAGACCCTGCTTCATTCCCTGACCTTCTTCCTTACCCTTTGGGGAGTTGGAGCCACCAGTAGCAGAGAGAATAGGACTGGCGCTCGGATTGGCCGGCGGCACTGGTCCTTCCCAGCGTGGAGCAGGCGTTGGGAAGGGGTGCAGTGGACCGATGGTGACAAAGCCTTCCTCATCTGGCAATAAAGTGACATTGCTTCTCTTCAGGATGTAGCAGGGCGAAGTCCAGGATTTCCCATTGGGGGGGAGACCACTGATCAGCTTGATGGAAGAAGGGATCTTGACGTCATCATTGAGGTAGACTTTGGCTGTGACACATCCCGGCTGAGTGTCATCCCAGCCAATCAGAATGCCAAACTGTGAAACTGCCCTTACAACATGTTGCGTGTATCTCAGATCTTCAGGATAGGCCAGTATCAGAATCATGGCTTCTCGATCGATTGGGAAGGCTCTGGCATTCTCCGCCTCATCATGTCGAACGAAGTGCAAGGAGTAATTTCCAAACATAAAATTTGGCCCCAAGAATCTATCACGCTCAAAAGGATTGTTGAATTTGATAAAAGCATCACCAATAGGGCAGGGAGAGATCTCAGTACCGTAGACCTGGTGCACGTCACGGAAGAAGGCCTTGAGTTCCCTGGCTAGCAGATGGAAGTCCTCTTTGTGCACTGGTGGGGAGAGCTTTGCGATAGCCAGGTCCTCATTGGTCTTGTTGTAGCACCCAGTGACGTAGACTTCGTGACGCAGCAGCGGGGAGGGTTGGACGTCATCCAGCACGAAGCCCTTGGGGACGAAGGGCCTGGGGTCCGCGACAAAGTTCGCCATCAGAGAGCTCGAGGGAGGTTCTAGGACTGTAGATTGGGGGGACACTGAGGCGGAGTCCGAGGGATATGTAACCGTGAGACTCGAGGAAGGGAAATATATATCCCTCGGTCGAGACCCTTCGGCTTCCGTAATAGAAACGGGCCGAAAAATCTGGGACTTGGATTTGGAAAGGCAGGATTTTCGAGAGTGCCCATACCGGAAGCAAATCTCGCAACGGAGCGTGCCATTGCAGGAAATACGATCATGACCCAGGCCCATGCAACGGGTGCAACGGTTCAAAGGCCCAAAGGTGGGGAGATCCAACCGAGCCGCGAAATCCTAGGGAGACTCTTGAGGATCAACACGAGAGATGGGTTTCCAAACCAAAGGAGGCCGAGATTGACGGGATCGCGTCAGCGCATTTGAATTTGACTTTGAATTTGTACTTTGACGAGATCTGACAGACTTAGAAAAAGAGAGATCATGCTTATGAGTGTTTCCCAGGAAAGAGTCGGCATAGTTCTTCGGATAGTGAAGGCGTTTAAACACTGATAATCTAGTTGGGGGAGTGGATTTGACTATGTCAGCATAGCTTTACAGCGCAGGCTGACTTTTAGGAATAACAGGGGACCTCTCTGGTTTGCGAGAAACCGTGGTCCATTCAGCATTCTGTTCATCTATCCAGAGGTTGTAATCTCTAACCCAGTTTGGGCCATCATTTCCCCAAAGATAAAAGAAAATGGCGAACAAACGGTAGGAAAACGTTCTCAGATTCTTGATCATAAACCCCACCTTCTTGCAGGAAACGTGAAAGCTAAACATCCAACCAGACAGATGTTTGACATGAACATCTTTGCTACAACCCCCCAGGCAGGATTGCAGTAAGAGACCGACTGAATCCTCATTGAGGCGGAGGGCTGAACGGCCAAAACTTGCGACCAACTTGAAGGAACGGGAAAGTTGGGAGGGAATCGGACTCACCGAGCAGCCAAAGCGCAGCGAGATCAGGTTGCCGAACTTGAGCCCCGGGTCGAAGGAGATGTCCGAGAGCCCAACAATGGCCGACTTCAGCAGGGGAGGACGCCATGGGACAGGGATTGGGGAGGGAGCTGGGTGGGGAGAGAGGGAGGGGGCGGAGTCATTCTCTCTAGACCACGTGTAGTCTCGTGTGACTATATCAAGGAATATGAGAAACATAGCAATCACTCCCCTGTAATAATGTTCCTCTGCTAGCCCAATACACGAGAGGGGGACTATATAAGAATCAATGGAGCTGTCACTACCATGAACTACCCCGCGGTCTGGCATATAGGGTACAATCGCAGAAAATTACGGTATAGGCACCACGCCTACACAATACTTATCATTTACCCACTGTACACATGGATAAACGCTAAACGATCCTAAACATGTATATAATTCCAATCTAACTAAGCCAAGCATATAACTATGATAAACTAAGAACAATATAATTGCAAATATAAACAAGTAGAGCAAAGTCATAATCAATATATTGAAGTAGAACAAAGTCATATTCATAATATTGAAGAACAAAGATGAACAATTGAAGAACAATAGAGGAATTACCAAGAATCCTCTTGACAGATCCGGAAATCAATCGAAGATTGAATCCTTCTAGTTCTAATCCTATGTAGCTATGCTAAACTAGAGATCTATTGATGTGGTGGCTCTAGGGCTTGATCAGAGGTTTCTTGTCCCAAGTTGAATAATGAATTAGGGTTCAGAGGTCCCCTCTTCCAGGGGCCAGGGGGTCTGCTTATATAGTCCTTCCAAGTGAATATGGGCCGTCGGATCAAATCGACATTAACCGCACAGTTTTCCTTGATCCTTTAGGTCGGTGGAGCATGATCCGCGAGATTGGTTATGATTGGCCCTCAGGCCAGGGCGGGCGCCCAAGGGGGGAGGGCGAGCGCCCTGCCCCCGGGACCGATCGGCCTCCTGTTCGTTCCCGTGGCTTCTGGACTCTTCTAGATGTTGGATAATTGCGCGACACGTTAATATCTCTATGTAAATCCGACATGTGGGCCTTTCTTCTATATTTCCTGATAACCCCCTGCAGAAATAGACAAACACCAATACTCGTGGAATTCTGTCAGATAAAACCCTAAGTCTGGATGTCGGTTGCATTTGGATCCTTTTCTTCGTTTATTTGTTAATTATATTTGATACTTAAGGACCGTCAACAAACTCCCCCAAGCTTACCTCTTGCTCGTCCCTGAGCAAGGATAATCTCAATGATGGATCAGAAGTTGCTGTAATGCCTTTAAAAGTTGACGGTACACATGCTTTCAAATGAGGTCTCATCTCTGAGTTAGAGTAAACCGTCAAGACTTAAAACTTACTTATTTTACCTTTCACCATGGGACTTGTAACCGTCACTTCTTTCTTGAATAGTTAAAAGATAGAACGGTCTAGTCAAGCGCCATGTCTCTTATTCTTGATCAGCTATAGCTCTGAAGTTTTTGCAGATTTTCAAATAAAACTCAGAGATTTCTTATATGACTCTCTCAGATCTCTCTTTTGTGGTATTTCTGTATCCTTACCAAGGCAGTTATGGTATATGCCTTCTCTCAAAATATATAGTATTTGTTGTATAAGGCATAGTGACAATGCCTTCTCTCTCATCCTACTCTCATAAGGCTTTTATATTTAGAGCTCATAGGTGGGAGATAAGTATACATACTTACAAGACATTTATTGCATAGTCAAATCATGGATCCAAAGAAACAAGTCAATAAGTCAAATCAAGATGTGCATGTGTGGCGAATGAATGGTGTATGGTGATGATGGTGATAACAATGGTGAAAGTCTAATTCTACTTTTGCTCTTTTGAGGGGATGCATACCTTTCTTGCTCTTATGAAACTTTTTGAGGGGAATGAGATGCTCTTCTTTTTTCTTTTTCTTTTCTCTCAGGTGGGTATCTTGTATCCCTAATTCTACTGTCGGACACTTGTCCATTTTTACCTCTCGTCTCACTTTTTTTCGAGGTTCCAGGCACTTGCCCCTTTTTATTTCTTCGTATCCTTTCTCTTTTTTCTCTCATTTTTAGAGCACTCATCTACTGAAATAATTTAGCAAGTGGTAGTAACCAAGATAACTTGAACATTTATTTCACAGGGGAAAACAGAAATGTTTTTTGGCTATTCTCTCCCAGATTAGGAGTAGAATATTTTTGAGTGGCTCTGGAGATGGTAATGAGTGGATATATGAGGATGCGTACTTCTGGAGTAGAAGCAGCATGTGTGAGTGAACGTGCAAGTGAATCTTGATTTAACCACATGACAAGCTCCTAAGGGTCTACACAGCTTGACCACACTCAATGTTCATAAGCAGTAAAAAGTAAATGTATGGCTCAAAGTCCAGCAAGCATGTATATATGGCTGTGGTAGAAATTTAAACTCTCATCATACAGGAACTCATCATGTGATATTTTAGAGATTTTTAAAGATAAAATTCTCCAGATTTCTAGCATCTCTAGGAACAAATAAACAACAGCTCAACCTTCCCATATCAAATCCGTTAACAACTTAGACTTCAGATCGAGTTCTCTTCCCACAAGTTCAGGTTTAGAGCTAGCTTTAAATTATAACAGTTATATCTAAACTTGAGAGAGAACTTCAAATTTGAAAATTAGGCAGAGCAACTATTCATCATATCCATGCTAGAGTTTTATTATTAAGATTCAGTTTAGCATAGCCACTTTATTTATTTATTAAGCATATTAATCAAAAGATATATATATAAGCACAAAATCTTTATTTGGTTTTTCATGGTTATGTATATTTTTATTTTAATATAATATAAGTATATATATATGGATAGAAATACTTAGCGGGATATATGGGGGTGCTCTCCCTCAAGCTGAATTTTGACATAATTTCTTCTGATGTAGATAGCAGGTCGCAGAGGTGTATTTGAAAGTCGGCAACACCCTGACAGCGATTAGAATATCCTCTGTCTCCTAGTCTTCTTGATCCTTGAATTCTGTGGAGCTCAAATAGACAACAAAGCTTTGTGGAACTGATTAGGTGTTAGCATAAATATCTAGTTTATCATGTTGAGCCTCCTCAATAAATATTACTCTCTATTTTTATATTTTCATTTATAGAGCAGAAAAAATCATTTATTTTATGTTTATGCCACCACAGTGAATGTACTTATGGGTTTTATGCCACTCGTATACTCACATGGGGCTTACTGTTTTTTAACATTTTTATTTTCTTTTTAGGATAGTACGAACATGATTAACTAAGCAAATAATTTGAAATAATTAAAAGGAAAAAGATAACTACCAAGTTTACCTCTTGGCAAGGCATTCGGTGTTTTTAAGTCCTCCGAACGGGACTCTCCATTTTCTCAGTTGTCCTGGGATTCGTTGGATGGCGTAGTCGGTGCTTCCGGTGGCGCCTCCTCTTCTTGTATAACTATCTTCTCTCTCTACACCTGACTCGGTGCTACGGTCTCCATTGGATAATTCTGTTCAAGTTGTATGTCTTCAGACCTTACCACTTCTCCTTCGTAGTCTGCCCATCCGTCCTTAATGATTTGCCTCCTCTGGTTGCGGTTGCGTAGTCTTCTTCTTGTCCTGACCTGCTTAGAGTCTTCAACTATATAGTTAGGGTCAGTAAAATAGCGGCATACCTTCTCAGAGAGGAAGTGCATGTGGACTTCTCCGGTTCCAATGTAGATGATTGCTTTAACGGTGCTGAGGAACGGTCTCCCAAGGATGATGGGTGTTGGGTATTCTTAACATCATTACCAAAAGTAGACTTAATTTTCCAATTCTGATAACGGTGCCAAAAATGCCAAACCTATCCCTCATACCACTTAAGCCAAGTTGTCATCCCCAGCATGACATGAGAGACGCGGTATTGAAATATGCAATTGCTCTTCTAAATAAATAATGAATGGGATCTGCAAGCGCACAGATTAATACCAATGTAGCATTTTAACCGGGAAGTATTCTAGATATCGTTATTTATATTTTTACCACTGGGAAGGGATTAACAATCATCAGTATTGATTACAGAATGAAATATGAGATTGAGTATCTATCACTGCATGTATAATTGAGAACATTTATCTAACTCTTTCAGACAGGGATAAGTGTCACATAAAAGATATATGAAGTAATGAATAGTGACAAAGATAATTAATCTGATCAGCATAACTTAACCACATAATAAATAGGATAAGCACCTCAATTAGATACTCTAGAAAGTCATTAGCATGGTATTAGAACAAACTACAAGAATATTTCCTAAGTTATTCTCAACTATATAGTCTAGCATTATCATAGTTAGTGCAAGCATACTTAGCAATCATTGTGAGACAGGACTACGCCCATGCATAGTGATATTAGCAAGGTAAATGAGAAACATAGCAATCACTCCCCTGTAATAATGTTGCTCTGCCAGCCCAATACACGAGAGGGGGACAATATAAGAATCAATGAAGTTGTCACTATCACGAACTACCCCACGATCTGGCATATTGGGTACAATCGTAGATAAATACGGTATAAGCACCACACCTAAACAATATCTATCATTTACCCATGGATCCGATGGATAAACGCTATACGATCCTAAGCATGTATATAGATCTAATCTAACTAAGCCAAGTATATAACTATGATAAACTAAGAACAATATAATCTTGAATATAAACAAGTAGAGCAAAGTCATAAGCAATATATTGAAGTAGAACAAAGTCATATTCATAATATTGAAGAACAAAGATAATTAGAAGAACAATTAGAAGAACAATTAGAGAATTACCAAGAATCCTCTTGACAGATCCGAAAACCAATCGAAGATTGACTCCTTCTAGTTCTAATCCTATGTAGCTATGCTAATCTAGATATCTAATTGATGTGGTTGCTATAATCTTGATCAGAGGCTTCTTCTCCCTTGAGGAATAATGAATTAGGGTTGAGAGGCTCTCTCCTTCAGGGGCCAGGGGGTCTGGTTTTATAGTCCCTTCAAGTGAATATGGGTCGTTGGATCGAACCGACATTGATTAAACGGTTATCCTTGATCCTTTAGGTCGGTGGAGATCTTTCCCGAAAGAGAGTCCTGATTGGACTCCAACAGGGGGCGGGCGCCCAGGTCAACTGGGCGGGCGCCCAGTGCCTGGCCCCGTTCGGCCTCCGCTTCCTTCCCGTGGCTTCTGAAGTCTTCTAGATGTAAGATAATTGCGCGGCACATTGATATCTCTATGTAATCCCGACATATGGGCCTTTCTTCCGTATTTCCTGATAACCCCCTGCAGAAATAGACAAACACCAAAACTCATGGAATTCTGTTAGATAAAACCCTAAGTCTTTATGTTGATTTCATTTGGATCCTTTTCTTTGTTTATTTGATAATTAAATTTGATACTTAAGGACCGTCAACAATGGGCGGATCGTACTCGTCTTCTCCCATGTCAATAACCTAAAAGTCTGTATGGACAAAATGATTGTCTATTTTGACAGGGACATCAGTTACTATACCTTCAACCTTTCAGAATGTCTAATCTGCCATTTGGAGTTGAATGTATGTCGGTTTTAGGGGCATGGTTCCGAACAAGAGCAGATAGGTGACTACGGCCATTATGTTGACGCCCGATCCGATGTCGCAAAGTGTCTTGTAGAAGTTGTATCCATTAATGGAGCAATGAATGCTTGGCATACCTAGGTCGTCTTTCTTGGTCAGGAACGGTGACTTAAGTCGACGATCTTGACCTCCTTGAACTGCAGTGACCATCTTAACTAACTCGGTCCACACTTGCTTATTACTGTTCCTCCTGTTGGTCCTCTTCCTTGGTTCATGTCGGGGTTGCTCTGGGATTTGTGTAGTCTTGTTCTTGAATGAAAACGTCTCCTTCCTCCCTTTGATGTATCTTGGTAGCACTAGCGTAGATGACAGCTCCCGAGGTCTTCAGGAATGGCCTCCCTAAGATGACGGGTGCCTTCTCATCATTACCGGTCTCTATCACCACGAGTCTACTGGGGGGTACAAGGTATCAACTCGGACGCAGAGGTTCTTCAATATTCCCTTTGTGAAACTTAACGTCCAATCTGCAAACTGCAAACACATGGTTGTTTCTAATAAAGGATATGTAAAGATTTTTTTATAGAGTACCCTGTGCATAATGTTGACACTAGAGCCAAAGTCATAGAGTGCTTCTAGGAAGTCCACCATGCCGATGGAGATCGGGATGACGGGGCATCCTGGATCGCCTCTCTTGACCGGCAGAAGGTCAGTAGTAACTTCAGTGACAGGGTTACTCCAGTAGTTACCTGCATCAAACATGTCTACAAGATTTGCAGATTCTAATCCTTCCGGTTGTGATGGTATACCAGGGTTAGTAGCAGGAATAGCAGTAGCTATTTGATTTAACTGAGATTCAATCATTTTATTAAAGCTAATTTGATTCTTGATGGCAGTAGAGAAATTATCCATTCTATTATTTATATTTTCTAACATTTTATCATTAGATGCCAATTTCTTAGATAGGTTATCCATTAGCTTTCTTTGATTAGACACTAACTCTCTCAGAGGTGGAAAATTATTATTATTATTATTGTAAGAATTGTTACCTTGATAATTACTTGAGTAGTTATGCCTTTGTTGATTCCAACCTTGATTTTGTTGAGGACGGTTGTAGTAGTAGTAGTTGTAGTTGTTGTTGATGTAGTTCATGTCCTCAAGCATCTCAGGGCAGTGATTGCATGAGTGTCCAGTATCTCCACACTCCTCACAAGTCATGTGAGAGTCGTAGATGTGCATAACTTCTTTCTTATCTCTAGCTCTATCATCGAGCTTCTTCATGAGCAGGTCTAGCTTTAAAGACAGCATGTCTACCTCCTTGAGCTGATGCATACCTCCCCCTCTCTTGCGTATCTAGGTCCTTTCTTCATTCCAGCCTTGGTTGGACGCCATCTTCTCCACAAGAGCTGTGGCTTGTGGTATGGTGAGTGATAGGAATGCTCCTCCAGCTGCAGCATCCATGGTCTCTTGGGCACTATTTTCGAGCCCATGATAAAACGTCTGCATCAGCAGCCAGCTCTCCATTCTATGATGGGGACATTCTAGGATGTAGTCTTGGAAGCGCTCCCATGCTTCTAGAACGGATTCATCATGTTGTTGCTGAAAACTTGTAATTTTCCCACGGAGAGCATTGGTCTTGCCCATGGGAAAGAACTTAGCCACAAAGTTCGTGGAGCAGAGTGCCCACGTAGTATTCTTCTCCTTTGTAGCGTAGAACCACTACTTCGCTCTCCCCAACAGTGAGAATGGGAAGAGGCGAAGTAGTATAGCATCTCTGTGGACTCCTGATATGGTAAATGTGCTGCAAATCTCCAGGAAGTGTTGGAGATGAGCACTAGCATCTTCGTGTGCCTTCCCACAGAACTAGTTGGTTTGCACCATGTTGATATGTCCAGGCTTGAGCTCAAAGTTGCCGTCGATCTCTGCAGCAGGTCCAGTGCGGATGTTGTCCGTAGTGGGAGCTGAGAACTCACGGATCGATTTGTTCGCCATGACTTCGAACTCTGAAGACAAGTTCCGGGTGAAACTTCGGTGATCTTCTTAATTGTATGAAGCTTCCTACTGAAGTGTTGATGATCTCTTCTTGAGCTTGGCTCTTGTTTTTCTGATTAATGCTTCGGGATTGTCAACAAAATTTCCTGGAAGATATCTTCTATTAATACATTACCCTGCATAAGATAAAATAGAAATATAACGGGGTAAAACTGTATGAGAGAATTGATAATCTCAATAATATTAGTGATGTGAATGATGACTCGAAATTCCATATTCATTCCTGATTAGTAATCAACCTTCCCGGCAACAGCGCCAAAAATGCTTGTTGGGCACTCTTAACGTCACTACCAAAAGTAGACATAGTTTTCTAATTCTGATAACGGCGCCAAAAATGCCAAACCTATCCCTCATGCCACTTAAGCCAAGTTGTCATCCCCAGCATGACATGAGAGACGCGGTATTGAAATATACAATTGCTCTTCTAAATAAATAATAAATGAGATCTGCAAGCGCACAGATTAATATCGATGCAGCATTTCAACCGGAAAGTATTCCAGGTATCGTTATTTATATTTTTACCACTAGGAAGGGATTGCTAAACATCAATGTTGATTATGGAATGGAATATAAGATTGAGTTTCTATCATTGCATGTATAATTGAGAGCATTTATCTATCTCTTTTATACAGGGATAAGTGTCACATAAAAGATAGATAAAGTATCAATGGTGACAAAGATAATTAATCTGATCAGCATAAATAGCCACATATAAATATGATAAGCACCTCAACAGATATTCTAGCAAGTCATTAGCATGGAATTAGGACGAACTACAAGAATATTCCCTAAGTTATTCTTAACTATACAGTCTAGCATATCATAGTTAGTGCAATTATACTTGGCAATCATTGCAAGATAGGACTACGGCCATGCATAGTGATATTATCAAGGAATATGAGAAACATAGCAATCACTTCCCTGTAATAATGTTGCTCTGCCAGCCCTATACACGAGAGGGGGACTATATAAGAATCAATGGAGCCGTCACTACCACGAACTACCACGCGGTCTGGCATATAGGGTACAATCGCAGATAAATATGGTATAGGCACCACGCCTACATAATACTTATCATTTACCCACTGTACACATGGATAAATGCTATACGATCCTAAACATGTATATAATTCCAATCTAACTAAGCCAAGCATATAACTATGATAAACTAAGAACAATATAATTGCAAATATAAACAAGTAGAGCAAAGTCATAATCAATATATTGAAGTAGAACAAAGTCATATTCATAATATTGAAGAACAAAGATGAACAATTGAAGAACAATAGAGGAATTACCAAGAATCCTCTTGACAGATCCGGAAACCAATCGAAGATTGACTCCTTCTAGTTCTAATCCTATGTAGCTATGTTAAACTAGAGATCTATTGATGTGGTGGCTCTAGGGCTTGATCAGAGGCTTCTTCTCCTAAGATGAATAATGAATTAGGGTTCAGAGGTCCCCTCTTCCAAGGGCCAGGGGTCTGCTTATATAGTCCTTCCAAGTGAATATGGGCCGTCGGATCAAACCGATATTAATCACACGGTTTTCCTTGATCCTTTAGGTCGGTGGAGCATGATCCGCGAGATTGGTTATGATTGGCCCTCAGGTATAACACCCCAAAATTTTAATTTTGGTTGTTATTATAAAACAGTAAATAAAATGAATGATTTTTAATATATGGATAAAATTTACCGATAATAGTTTAGATTTTCATATATTTTTATCAAAGAAAAATGGTGCTTTTCAAATATTGTGGAAATAATTAGGCAAGCTTTAGTTGATGTGATATTTGCTTGTTGCTTGATTTTTATGTTTTTATGTGTGCTAAGATTTTAAAAACACGTTTAGACATCGTCCGATCTTTTCCAAGAATTTTCTAGATTTTTTTCGGGCTTTCTCCTATTTTTCCTAGAACAAAATCTATTTTTTATATGCTCTAAAATTCTTTTTCATGGACCCCAAAAACTTTATTTGGATTCATCATCTCTCAATCTATCCCTACAAGTTTAACTTTAATTTTTGGAGTTTTAAAACTAGTTTTTGGAGATTTAAAATGATTTTAGCTTTTTCTGGGATTATTTTTGAACTGAAAATGATTTATTTAAAATCCCGAAATTAAGAAATTCCAAAACTTTTCCAAACCCTAGACCTATATATACGTCGGCGTAGCTCTCAACGCGCTGATTCCAGAAGTACAATTAAAGATAGCAATGGGGTCCCGATCCCCGATTCCCCGCGGGGAATTCCCCTATTAGGGGACAGGGATGAGGCCAAAATATTTCCCACGGGGATGAATTTGGTACAAGAATGATCCCCGTTGGGGATGACGGATCCGGGGATGGTATGCTGGTCTCCATCCCCGATCCCCGTAAACCCGCTCCGTCAAGCAGGCATCAAGGCACCGCGCAACCGCAATCAGGCAACCAGGCCCATGTAAAGGCCCAAGTATTGGCTCAGAGTATATATACGCAACATCTTCTAAACCTAATTCCCCACTCCCCAATCCTATCCATTTTCTCCACCGGCCGCCGCTCTCCCTGTGTGGCTGTGCGGTGCCCAACAATCCTATTCTGTCCATTTTCTCCTGTCTGCAGTCCGTCTTCACTAGATCTCTACTCTGGCCAACAATACACAGTTCCATGCTCTTGAGTCTTGACGAGAAGTCTGGCCGCCGTGCTCCTACCTCTCCGTGTCTGGTTGCCAGCAATCCTGGAGGCTGGTCCGTAGGAAGTCTGTCTCTACCTCATCAGATGCTTGATGCGTACTGGTGCTGGAGCAGCACTAGTGTGTTTTCTTTAGTTCTTTATTAGTGTTTGTGTCCTATGCTTGTGTATGTATCATGAAAACTTGTGATTTGTGAACATATGGCTATGCTTTTTTTGTTGCGTATGTGCTGGACACCTCAACAGCTATATGCAACTGATAAACCTTGTTGCCTTGCTATTGGAATGGATTGCTTAGACTTTTCTGTACCGTGAATCTATGAGTAAACTTTCGTGTGGTTTGGTTTCTCTGGGAAACTTTTTGTTACCGTGTTCGGGGATGGGGATCTCCACGGGGACTAAATCCCCGGCGGGGAACGGGGATGGGGAAGAAATGTCCCCGTTGATGTTCACGGGGGCGGTGACGGGGAAAATTCTTCCCCGCGGGGACGGGGATGGTGGCTTATTACCCGAGGGGGAATTCCCCGTTGCCATAGCTAAGGACGATCGCTTTCTCGAGCCGCCATTCGTAGCCCCGTAGATCCATCGCCGAAGTTTTAGATCTCATTCCCGGCGAACTTTTCCGGCGAACGTTCGGCGAGCGTTTCCGGGCATCTCCGGCATCTCCTGCGAAAACCGACACCGCTGCGAGGTTCGTCTCGTCATCCTCTACACCGGCACACTATCCTTTTCTCGAATCCATGCTCGTTCATCGTTTCCCTAACTTTATCTCTTTTCCGATGAGAAGCACCATGGCTAATCTTTCTTCATCTTCTCCGGTCATCCAGCATCGCCTCGGCCTCCCAGTGCCCGAACCCATGTCGCTACTGATCCGCGGCCTTGTCGCGCTCATCTCCCTGCGCCTGGCGTCTCTCCCATCGCACCACGTACAGGTCGTAGGTGCTGCTCGGGCGGTGGCATGTGTGCATCGGCAGCCAAGGGCGCGGCCCCTGCTGGCCCCCACCACCGCGGCCCTGCAGGCCAGGCGCGCCGCAGCCGCTGCTAGCAGGTCGGCCGGCCGAGCCCCTCCCCTCCCGGCGCGATGCAGCCTCCATGGACAGAACGTGAACACGTGATGGAGAAAAAAGACCAAGGTAGAAGATGACGATAATTACAGTTTTGCCATCAAACTTTAAATCCTTGTTGTTTATTTGTTTTAATTCTGATTCGAGTCGTTCCGGTTGCGTTAGTTTCGTATCGCCACGCTCTACGCAGTAGTATAAATATTTATCATGTAACTTATTTCTGAATTTATTGATTTAAATTCAATTATTTAATATTTATTTAATAGCTTTCCAATGAAAACTAATCTAGGGTTATAATTTCATATTTGTTGTGTCGGGATCGTACCGATGTAAGCTATGCAATAGCAGCGCTCTTTAACATGTTATGTGTTTATAAATTTAATCATTGATTAATGAATAGTCAATGCTCTTCTAAATTAAAAGCAACTTAGGATTATAATTTCAACTTTTATAAATAAATAAGTGCTAACGCCGTTAATATTAGCTTAAATGTTTCCTAATTATAATTTATTTAGTTAAATATGAAGCATGTAATTAATTTGGATAATATTTATCTAATGTCATGTTTAATAAAATAAAGTTATGTTTATATATTGGTCTTTCATAAATTAATTATAATATGATTAATACCAACACTAATGTCTTTTTAATTACAAGCAATTTAGGTATATAAGTTTGGACTTTAATAAATAATGCTAATATGATTAGTGTCAACATTAATACCTTTCTAATATAACTCACTTAGTTCAACCTCGAGCCATCTATGCTTTTGTTTGCACTTAGTTCAACCTCGAGCCATCTATGCTTTTGTTTGTTTTTGTCGCATGTTTTATGTTTCCAAACCATAAATCTTTTAAGTGACTTCAATAATGTTAAATGTTTATAACTATAATATGATTAAGGTTTGTAAAGGTTCTTTCTAAATAAAACATAATTTGATTAATGATTGCACATATTTGTTTCTAAATAAAAGTAACATATGAAAATATTGACCTTTTTATAATTACTTGTCAACTTAAATGTGTATTTATTAATTATTAATTTGCCTTGTTCAAATATGATCATATAGAGTTGTTTCACATGAATTTGATTAGTATTTATTCAATGTCTTTTTGAATTTGAAGTAGTTTAGGTTTATCTCCGATCCTTCATAAATCATATTAATTACATAATAATATCAACATAAATGCCTTGTTAGTTATGACTTGCTCGACGTATAAAAATAGTAAATCAATTAGTTGCTCTTGCATGTTTTATGTCTTCTAATTTTATAAATACTTAAATGATTTTAATACTATAAAGTATTTGTAAATAAAAAAATGATTAAGGGTAACCCTGAATTTTGTAATTTAATTCGATTAATTCAACATTAGAATATTTCTCTGAAATGACCAATCTTATTTCATTAACTAAAATGAATTAAGATTATAGTCCTGTCTTCTCTGTTATGTCGCACACATCTCATTGGACGTGTCCTCGCTAACGGTAGCTCTTTATCGATAGCTCCGCTTTTTGTTGTTCTTGCGCTTTTACGATCGTAGTATCGAGCTATGTCATTTAGTGCCCTCTTCTCAAAGTGTCTTCTTTGTTTGGTGTATGTTCATAGTAGTTATGTCTGCTTGTTTGTTTGTCTCCTAGTGTGTTTGTTTGTGTTGCGGTTTGATGTGGCACGCGAGTAACCGAAGAGTGTGGTTCGTCGAAGACCAGGAGCTGAGGACCGATAGTTGCAGTAGAAGCTAAAGATCAGAAGATAGAAGCCAAAGAATTCTGAGCAGTCATATACTGAAAGGCAAGTGCAGGCACCCTTTGATCATATTGTACCTATAAACTTTAAATACATTTACTTTCCATTGCATGTGTCTTAATACTGCAAACCCTAAGGACATGACTAGCCCTCTACTGTATTCCTTATACTCCTGGGTTTTATACATGGGTAGAATAGTGAACAGTAGTTATGATTAGCTGCTCTACTCATCTAATCTATATAATAATAAAAGTAATAATCTTGCCTAATGAATTCTTCAACGATGACTAATGCTTCAATGATGGATAATGGTCACTTCGGTGACGGAGATGATGCGGTGCTTGCGAGCATCGTGGTTTGTTGAGGAAAGAGGGAGCGGGTACTGTTGGTTGGCCCGGTTGCCGGGCGTACCCGTCTCTGCTCTCCGTAAGGACTTAGTCATGGAGCGGCCCCCTGGGACATACAGTGCAGCTCCAAGCTATATGGCTCTGGCTTGACTAATTAGCAGGACCTCCACTAGTAGGGTGTTACTTTCCGGGTAGACATGAGGAAGTAACTTGGGTAATGAATATTAAGTTGTCGATTGATCGTTATGCCATGGCTATGGGTATGACTGCTGAGCGCTCCGGCCAAAACTTACGAGTGGCATCCTATTAGTTGGACCCTGTGAAAGGTCTCGTAGTGAGACCCTGCCTGCTCACCTTGGTAGTGTTTTGGGGAGTCGCGACCCCGGGCAAATGGGAATCACAACTTGGAGTGAACGTGCACACCTCTGCAGAGTGTAAAACTGATATATCAGCCGTGCTCACGGTCACGAGCGGCCCAGACCCTCACTTGATGAGCAAATTGGAATCACATGGAACTTGGAGGCGAAACTTGGTTGAGGTTGCTACCTCATGCTTTGGCGGAATGGCTATTCCGTATTGGCAGGATTGCTATCCTGTGTTCTTAATTGGGATTGCTATCCCATGACCTTAATGGGGTTGCTACCCCGAGTTACTATCCGAGGTTGCTACCTCGGAGATCTTAATAATAATAATAATTATAATGAAGAGTAATAATATTGTTAATATACTTTCATCTAATTAAGGGTCGGGATGCTTCACTCATATTTAGTAATAGGTTGTTTTAATAAAAGAATTGTAATAAAAGTGTACCAACTTAAAAGCTCACCTGCAGTTAAACAATGTCAGCTTTTCCTTTGATTAAGCCGTGCATGTCATTATACTTTCCGTCTGTACTTGTTGAGTTCGACATGAACTCACCCTTGCTATTTCCCCCACACCCCCAGTGTGTAGTAAAGTGCTGCTCAGAAGAAGGATTAAGATATCGTGAAGTTTTCTCGAGGCTTATCAGAAGTGCTTGGCGTACGGAGCCCCCAGTCAACCGTCCCTGAGAAGAATGGAGCCTAAGAAGTTTAGCTATTGTTTCTGCGTACTCTGATGTTTGTAAGTGCTATTATAAATATGTTTTCCGCTATATATAATATTGTTTCTGATATTTCTATTGTTTGTTGTATGTGTGGACTTCCTGGGCACACATATGACGACTCTGGTCTTATTTTAAAAGCCAGGGTGTGAGATCAGGCCAGGGCGGGCGCCCTGCCCCCAGGCCTGATCGGCCTCCCGTTCGTTCTCGTGGCTTCTGGACTCTTCTAGATGTTGGATAATTGCGCAGCACGTTAATATCTCTATGTAAACCCGACATGTGGGCCTTTCTTCCATATTTCCTGATAACCCCCTGCAGAAATAGACAAACACCAAAACTCGTAGAATTCTTTCAGATAAAACCCTAAGTCTGGATGTCGGTTGCATTTGGATCCTTTTCTTTGTTTATTTGTTGATTATATTTGATACTTAAGGACCGTCAACAGATGCCGTGAAGAACATGCCGGTAGGAGACATCAAGCCAAAGGAAGATGATGATGTGCAAATTATTGAGCCACCATCCACCTCACATGTGCCACAAGATGAAGACAAGGATGTGAGAGATGCTCATGAAGACACCCAAGTCACTCATGAGCAAGCGGTGGCACAAGCACAAGATGTTGATGCTCCCCAAGCAACCCCTCAAGTGGCGCCAAGAAGATCATCACATCTCCTCTAAGATCACTCTCAAGATCTCATCATCGGGAGTCCATCACGTGGTGTAACTACACGCTCTAGACATGCTTTATTTATTGAACATCACGCTTTTGTGTCTCTTGAAGATGAACCAAAGACTATAGAGGAAGCTCTTTGTGATGCGGATTGGATCATAGCCATGCAAGAGGAGTTGAACAACTTCTCTCGCAACCAAGTGTGGACACTTGAAGAGCGACACAAAGATGCAAGAGGGATTGGAACAAAGTGGGTCTTCTGGAACAAAAAGGATGATTAAGGCAAGGTGGTGCGCAACAAGGCAAGGCTTGTGGCAAAAGGCTTTTCACAAGTGGAAGGTCTTGACTTCGGTGAAACTTTTGCACCGGTGGCAAGACTTGAAGCAATCCGTATCCTACTTGCATATGCATCTAGTCATGATATCAAGTTGTTTCAAATGGATGTGAAAAGTTCTTTTTTAAATTATTATATTAATGAGCTTTTCTATGTTGAGCAACCCCCGGTTTTAAAGACCCTAGGTACCCGAAGCATGTCAACCGGTTGTCCAAGGCTCTCTATGGTCTCAAGCAAGCTCCTAGAGCTTGGTATGAGAGGCTTAGGGACTTCCTCATTGAGAAGGGATTCAAGATTGGGAAAGTTGACACAACACTCTTTGCCAAGAAAATAAATGGGGAAATCTTCATTTGCCAAGTTATCTCGATGATATTATTTTTGGTTCAACTAATGAAGATTTTTGCAAGGAATTTGGTGATTTGATGTCCAAGGAGTTTGAGATGTCCATGATTTCAAGTCAAGCAAATGAAGTAAGGGGTCTTCATCTCTCAAGAGAAGTACACACAAGATCTTCTCAAGAGGTTCAAGATGATGGATTGCAAGCCAATCAAGTCTCCCATGGCATCAAATGGGCATCTCGACTTGGATGAGGGAGGTAACCCAATTGATAAGACTCTCTATCGTTCCATGATAGGAAGTCTACTCTACCTCACCGCATCTAGGCCCGATATCATGTTTAGTGTGTGTATGTGTGCTAGATATCAAGCTATGCCTATGGAATCTCACTTGATTGCCGTCAAGAGAATTCTTAGGTATCTAAAATACACATCGTGCCTAGGATTGTGGTATCCCAAAGGTGCAAGATTCCAACTTGTAGGCTATTCCGATTTGGATTATGCCGGGTGCCGCATTGATAGAAAGAGCACATCCAGAGGGTGCCACTTCCTAGGTAGATCTCTTGTCTCTTGGATGTCAAAGAAATAAAATAGTGTTGCTTTGTCAACGGCCGAGGCGGAATACATTGCCGCCGGTGCTTGTTGTGCACAAATACTTTACATGAAACAAACTTTGCTAGACTATGAAGTAGTACTAGACAAAGTACCTTTGTTGTGTGACAATGAAAGTGCCGTAAAACTTGCAAACAACCCGGTTTAACACACCCGCACAAAACACGTTTACATCTGTCACCACTTCCTTAGGGATCATGTTGCTAAAGGTGATATATCCCTAGAGAATGTGGGAACGGAAAATCAATTGACGGATATCTTCACAAAACCTCTAGATGAAGCTAGGTTTTGTATGTTGAGAAATGAACGTAATGTGCTTGATCTCTCTAACTTCACTAAAAAATGAAGTTGTGTGTTCACTTTGTAAATAGCTTTTGTTTTGCATATCATGCATACCCAAAAATAAAAAAACAAAAAGAATTGTGTGTAGGGCTTGTCTAACATGGTTAAGATAACCCCCTTGTGTGTGAAAAAGCTTAACCTTGCATCAAACTTGACAAGCATTAGTTTATTTTCAAGTATTGCATTGCACCTCATATCATATGCATGCTTGTTGGTTCTCCGTTTCTTTTTGGTTATGGTTTGAGCATCCGCTGTGTTTGTCCATAGATAGGGGGAGCATTCAAAGCTCATTATGATCTAAACCCATAGCTTTATGGCCACATGATGCTCCTTGGTGTTTTCACTTGACTATTTTCATAAAAACTACTATGCCTAAGGCTAAATATTTGTAAAAAATTGAGGGTTTGAGAGAGGTCACTCATACCAGTTCCAATTTGTGTTTATTTGAATCTTCTTGAAGTTGGAACTTGGTTGGGTAAAAGTCGGACAAAGTTCTAAGTAGAAAAAGAGGCCAGAGGTGCACCGAACGATGCATAGGACGCTCCTGCTGTGCGTCCAGTGCGGTGAGTCTGCTGGAAAGCACTCACCGGACCAGGAACAGTGTCCCTGTAGCACCCGGTGAGGTGCGTCCGGTGCTCATCCAGGCGTGCCCTAGGGCACCGGACGCTAAGGGCAGCGTCCGTTGGCCATCGTCTGGTGGTCAGGTCATCTGCGGAGCTCTCTGTGTTTTAGTCCGATGGTCACCGGACGCGTCCGGTGCCACATAAAGAGCGTCCGGTGACCCCGCAACGAGCGGATATAAGGCTTTGGTCGGGCATCTGTTTGGCTGAGTTCCTTTTCATCCCTGCGAACCGTCAAGCCGCCCACGCCCGTGCCCTAATCGCCCAGGCCGCCGCCTCCGACGATCACGCGCGGCCTCTAGCGTTCTTCTTCTTCACCTTGCGGCCGAGTCTTCCCCGAAGGTTCCTCCAACCTCTCCTCGCGCTGGGGCATTCATCTCATGCGAAGTTTTAGGGTTTGGGGTGAGCTTCCTTATCTACGCACTTAAGGTGTTTGCCTTTATGTGTCAATGGATTAGAACGATGTTTTTGACCTTGATTTGCTCCGTTTCATCTGTGCAGCACCTTTAGGAGTTGGTTCGCATTCTCTGGCGGTTTTTGATCGAGATCTTTTGTCCGAAACGTGTCTCATCGTTGGATTGTAAGTTGTTCGCGCCCGTTCCTTATCCAATCTTGCAATCTATAGGGTTTTCTCATCTCTACCTTATGTTTGCTTATGTATACCCTATCTATTCCATCTCTTGCAGCGCGTTGGTCTCTTTTGAGAGTTTGGCAGTGTCAGTTGAACTCGGGGCCAAGCCCACGAGTACGGATTGAGTCCAAGCCTCTTGAGTGTCAGTTGCTCAGTTGTTGGCAGTGGTTTACAGGTAGTTTCTTGCAATGGCATGTTGCAAGAATGTTAGTGGTCCAACAGCTAGCAGTGGTGGCTCTCCAGGAGGTGATGGTGGAGGTGATCCTCCCCGTCGCCTTTCAGCTGCAGAGAAGGTCAAAGGCAAGAAGCTGGCCACCAAGAAGAGGAAGGCCAGTGAAAGAGAGGCCGAGGTGGCCGAGGTAGTGGCAGCAGTAGCTGAGGCAGCCGAGAGGGGTGGACGTTCCAGGTGCTCTGAGGATTGGGACAGACCTCACGCCAGCTCAGAGGCGTGCAGTCTTATAGGTTGAGCAGCGACACGGGACTCCACCTGGCATCATCATGCTAGGGGGTCAGCGTGTCCAGATTGACATGACAGAGTCCGCACAGGAGGACTTAGAGACTGAGACTGAGGCAGAGGCCCAGGCAGAGGACCCGATAGAGGCTCAGCAGCAGGAGCAGCCCCTCAGGAGGTCGACTCGCACACGTACTCAGGCTGTCCCTAGGACTGGTACACAGGGTTAGTCCACCTCCTCTGCTCGCTCCACTCCAGCATGTGGTACTCTAGCTCCACGTCCAGCTCCAGTCAGGATTCATAAGGATTACACCCAGGCCTCCGCTCGAGAGATCCAGGAGCTGAGATTTGCTCTTTTTCCTACTTGGTTTCCAGCTACCAGGGATCAGAGGGCCAGTGCTAGATTCTACACAGTGGTCCAGGAGGATATGTATGAGGCATTTATCCGCTCGGAGACTCAGTTCAGGGAGCATAGGGTGCTAGACCTTGAGGTGCTTGGGAACGTGGTCGGTGCGGATATCAGGCAGTATTTTACTTATCTGACCGGTCTCCCAGGCTTGCTTGCTTTACCAGGTACCTATTGTGAGGAGTGGGTACGGGAGTTCTATGCCTCAGTGAGGGTTACTCCAGACCATAGCTACATCCACTACGCACTGGCAGGCACAGACTATAGAGTGACAACTCAGAGGGCCAGAGAGGTTCTTGGTTTGACAGCTTATGCCACCCGTATCCATCAGCTATGCTACGGGAACTTCGAGCCCCCTCGACGACCTCATGGTGGTGCTCTACCACCGGTTGACTTCATGGCTCCGTGTTTCCGTCAGCCGTTTGGAGAGGGATCCAGCAGGACAGTGGGCGATCTCACATGCCTAGCTAGGATCCTTGACTTCGTGTTGAGGAAGACTCTCTTTCCCAGGACAGGCTATAGAGACGGCTTCACCAGGATCCAGCAGTGGCTGGTGGCTCATCTTATTGCTCAGCGGCCCTTTAACTTGTGGGACTTGATAGTGTCAGAGATTGAGGACACTATAGCAGAGAGCTTCAGGGGTCGTCGTCAGTTGCCGTACACACATTGGATCACTCTTCTTATTCTTCGTGTTAGGCCTGAGCCCCTGCCATCTCACCTTCAGAGAGAGCTGAGAGACTCTGACACAGTGTTCCCTCACTATGACCCCCGACAGATGCTGAGAGCGCACTACAACCTTTCAGCTCCACCTCCTCCTCCAGCACCATGTGGCTAGGTGCCACCCCCTTCACCTAGGGCTACTCGCAGTTCAGGGGTAATCCCAAAGACAGCGAAGGAGCAGGACATCGCTATTGGGGCAGTTGCAGACACTGAGGTCGAGGAGGAGTTCGACTTTCCTTTAGATAGCTCAGACGATGATTATTGTCTCCCAGTGCTAGATCTTCCTCTAGGGCAGCACGACCATGAGGCAGGAGGTTCTTCGAGTGCTACGGACCCAGCTCTGCTTGCTATCTTAGAGGGGATTAGAGCCGATCAGCGGAGGGCAACTGAGGAGCAGCCTAGGAGAGACAGGGATCAGGCTGCCATCAATGCAGCCATGCAGGCTAGGCAAGACGAGTTCTAGAGACAGCTTCTGGCTTTCCAGGCACAGCAGACTGCGATGATGGCCGCTCTTATGGCCACTTCCTGGATTCAGTTGCCACGGATTCACCTACTCTAGGATTTCAGAGTCAGTCTCAGTTGCCGCTTCAGCTTCCTGCTTAGAGTTAGCCATTCTCGACTCCTCAGCACCAGGTTTCTCAGGGTGCTATCTCTTCTGGCTTTGAGCAGGTGCCTCAGTTTACCCCTCTGCGCTCAGGATTCACTCCCCAGTCAGCTACAGCATCACAGCTTGTGTTGAATTCATCGACAGGGCAGCACATCAGCTTTTCCTACAGTGCTTTGACTCGTGACCCTACGCCTTCACCTCTGCAGGTTCCTGCAGCTTTTACAGTCCCAGTTACCACTAGCGAGCGCCTATCATCGTGAGTGGCTTCGTCTGAGCAGCTTGCACCTTCTTCCACAGTACTAGAGACGTCAGCCACAGCGACAGAGTCCGTGCCAGCTTCGTCAGCACAACTAGTGACAGCTTCAGAGCCCACATAGTAGACCCGAACCGCTTCTCCCGCTCCAGCAGTTTCACAGGGTCACTCTACCTCCTCCGAGTCTACAGCCGATGGATCAGACGATGTAGCTCAGTTTTAGGCCGTGCCGAGGGACTCCACTGCTCCACCTCCACCTCCTTCGTCGTAGGTTTTTCGCACTTGATGCCAAAGGGGAGAGATTTGAGAGTATGAGAGTTAGGGGGAGCTAGACCTAGCTAGTGTGGGCTTTTGATACTTTTGTGTGCTACTTCATGCATCATGTTTACTTTTATGCATTTATGTGAGTTACTCTTTTGCTTTGTGAGATACGTTTGGTTGTGAGACATGACATTATGTCTCGTTGTGATATCTTTATGTCATGTGTTTGGCTTATATTCCCTTGCTTCCGCGTTTTTACTCCGATGTTTTATGAGCCATATGTTATTATCTCCTGTTGTATACATCTCACATATTTGGATGCAGGATGGTAGACTTGGTTGATATAAGCATGCCTAATTCCTTTGTGTTCTTATTGTCTCATGCTTATAGAAACCAAGTCATTTGAAAACCTCATTTTCTTTCATACTCGAGGTTATTGTCATCAATCACCAAAAAGGGGGAGACTGAAAGAGCATCTAGGCCCCTAATGATTTCGGTGATTAATGACAATGTTGATTACTGTGACTAACGTGTGTTTTGCAGAGGCAAAGTCATTAGTGAGGTCATGGTAATAGGTACTCGATGAACAGGGACGTACATGCCTACTTAATAGTGGAAATCATTTCAGTTTTCAAAGGATGGATGGACATCGTCAAGACTAGACTAGGTCTAAGTGCCATATGGTGAAGAAGGGCACTTAGAGTAGTTTAGGACTTTGTTTTCCTTTAACTGTACTATTAAGAGGGGCTTTGATCTAGTAGCTTGACTTAGGCAAGGCTTTAGGTTTAGGTGTGGTGCACACTTGGTAAACCTAGCACTAGGCAGCTCAGAGATAGTCCTTAGATCGAGAGGAACAAACTTCGTTTTGGAACGGTCGCGTTTCGACGAAGTTTGGGTGCCTAAGTAGGCACTGGACGCTGCACCGGACGCTCTGTGAGTGCGTCCGGTGAGGTCGTTTAGTCGCTAGAGTGCTTGGTGCCTAGGGTTAGGCACCGGACGCTAGCACCAGACTTACCGGGGTAGCATCCGGTCCTAAACTCAGGGAGGTTTTAAACTTCCCCCGAGCACCGGACGCTAGCACCGGACTCGCCGAGTAGCGTCCGGTCCTAAACTCAGGGAGGTTGTTAAACTTCCACCGAGCACCGGACGCTGGCACCAGACGCTGGGTAGTAGCGTCCGGTGACCTGTCAGAGACAGTACACTTAGCCGTTGAAGTGTCACCGGACGCTCGGTGCAGAGCGTCTAGTGCAACATCAACAGCGTCCGGTGACCCGTTTCACTGTAAAACGGTTAGCCAACCCTTGGACTTCGTGGGGTGTATTTATACTCCTCCACCTCGTCCATGGGAGGTCTCTTGCCCATTTGAACAGCTGAGAAACTCTTTGTGGAGCAAGAGAGAAGCAAGAGCCTAGAGAGGATTGAGATTTGAGAGATTTCTTGTGAGAATCCTTCTCTAGTTGAATTCCAAGAGTCAAGTGTGCATCTACCACTCTCTAGTGCCTTGTTTGGTTCAAGTGAGAGTTCTTTGCTTGTTACTCTTGGTGATCGCCATCACCTAGACGGTTCGGTGGTGATTGGAGGCACGAAGACCACCCGGAGTTCTTGTGGGTGGCTCGTGTCAAGCTTGTGAGCGGTTTTGGGCGATTCACCGCGACGGAGTGTCGAAGAATCAGCCTGTAGAGAGCACTTGGTACTTGCACGGACCAAGGGGGAGCAAGACCCTTGCGCGGGTGCTCCAACGAGTGCTAGTGGAGAGTGGCGACTCTCTGATACCTCGGCAAAACATCGCTGAGCATTTTCTTCCACTACTCCTTTACTTTCTAGCGTTTACTTCGTGTTTTTACATTCCTAGAATTGCCATGCTAGAATAGGATTGGAACTAGGTTGCAAAACTTTTGATCCGGTAGCTCTCTAGTCACACTAGGCACAAGGGGTTGAATTGGAGATTATAGGTTGCTTAAATTTTTAGAGAAGCCCAATTCACCCCAATCTTGGGCATCTTGATCCTTTCAGACATTAAGGAGCATCAACAATGACTCTATTTGTTTGGGACCTCTATAAATAGAGGTTGGTCGGCTTAGGCTCACTCTCTTAGATATTTTTACTAAGAATACAATCTTGTGAGCCTAGCCATTCCCCTCTCATTGATTCATCATTTGGTGAAATTGGAGAGCATCCAAGTGCACTGCATTGAGTTATTGCATCTAGAGGCACTTTGTGATTGTGTTTTGCTATGGATTTCACTTGTTAGTCTTGGTGTTTACCAACACCTAGTTGGTCTGGAGTAGCGAGGATCATTAAGCGAAGGGTGGTGTTTGTCTTTGACTACGATCGGTGGATTTTTGAGAGGTTCTTATGTCTTTCCCATAGAAGATCACGAAAGACAACTCTAGTGGATTGCTCGTAGCTTGTGGATCCTCATCGTGTGTTGGTTGTGCGGCACCTGATTGTGGGTTAGGCGTGTGAAGCCTATTAGCACGTGAACCTCCAAGTCGGTGAATCACTACAATGAGGACCAACTTGTAGACAAGCAGTTGAACTTCAGAGAAAATTCATTATGTCATCTTGTCTGCAAGGTTTTCATTGATATATTGATAGGTTGTTACTTCCCACGGTGGTATATCTTCACCACCACTTTCTTGCATTACCTTTTGTATTTACCTTGTGTAGAGCTTGTGCTAGCCTAGCTAGTTGAGTAGCCTAGTTTATTTAGTTATAATTAGTTTCTAGCTATGTCATCTAGTGTAGTAAGTAGAGACATAGTGATTGATTGTCATAGTAATTGTAGTGACTAGAGTTATGGATAGCTTGCTTGCCTTTTGATTAGAGCTAGAGCAAAACACTATTTCAATATTTAGTGTACTAACCACTTGCTCTAGTGTTTTTGTAGAAAACTTTTATAGGCTATTCACCCCCTCTAGCCATTTAGGACCTTTCAATTACTTGAGGCTAGTTGGAGATCTCTTTGTTGATTGTATTCTTGTGGCACCCAAGATGAGGGCTTCATAGGCTTGTTAGCATGTGAAACGATCACCTAGGGACTAACCTCAATAAGGACATAGGTTGCTGACAAGCAACGAAACCTTGAGGATACATCTTGTGTCATCTCTTTGACCCAATTGGCTTGAAAACTTTACACACTTGTGCAATACTTCCATACTATTGCTTGTGTAGTTGTTACTTGTAGCAGTAGCTTTCTAGTTTTAGTTGTAGCTCTAGTTGGTAGAAGTAGCTAGTTTAGTTGCTTCGCTAGTTTAGCTCAACTAAACTAGTTGCTATCCTCTTGTGTGCTTGAAGTGCTTTAGCATGGTAGATCACCTTACTACTAGACATGTTTAGAATGCTTGCATTGGTGTGAATTAGGTTAGGCAAAGTAGTCGCTATTAGGGTTATTTATTGTTCTAATCTCTATCATCTAGTGTTGTGATTTTTATAGAGAATTTTTAATAGGCTATTCACTCCCCTCTAGCCATCATATGTCTCAATGTCATAGTTCATGCCTTTCAAATGAATAGATGATGGTTACTCCTGTTTCAATTATAGCTTGTTGTTCAATACCGGTTCCTCACTCATAGGATATGTAGACCATCTATGTAAGAATCTATAAATGGTTGTAAAACTCTCTTGTTTAGCCGCATGAATTAGTAGAAAGCTTAATGGTGAACAAAGAGATGGAGAAGAGGAGTCCACTCACCTTCTGGGCTTTAAGAGGCTGCTGATAGATCAAGCAGCACAGATTCAGTAGAGTGGTAGCTCGATCTGTCAACAACCTCTAAATTTTCACATACTCTACGTGATCATATATTTGATCTTGTGGTTTTTTTGACTACTTATAACAATATTAAACGTGAGAAAATTCTCATCACAAATTCAATGCTTTATCAAATCACCTTCTGCTAAAGTACTAACCTACTAGTACATTGGCAAGGAAGGTTCGTGATATTTGAATACCCTAGTACATGTTATTAGGAACTATGCAATGTCGCTTGTAATAGACCATAGTGCCAAACATTCATTTATCAAACATCTCCTACCAAGACATGTGTGTCTCTGTGACCATTTCAAATATCGGATAGAATCACAAAGACCCTACACGTAGGATACCGATGATTAGTGCAGTTGTGCATCAGCATCATCGTAGATGAACAAAGCACAAATGATATACCACGACCGAGTGTTTTGGAGCAACACAACACATAATTTGGAGGCCGGCCTATTCTTCCCTAGCTCTTGCGTCCGCTATCCGATTTGGAGTGCACGTGATGCCCATGTCTGTGTCCCCACACGGTCCTCCCTCTCTTCCCATGGGTGGTGGTGGTGATGGGTCCGGCGACACTAGTGCCGACGAGGTAGGCACAGGCTCGGCTCTAGAGGGAGGGCAGTTAGTGTGACCGTTGGGGGCCCAAGACCATATACATCATTAGTATATATAATTTTATATTTGACATAAACTAACACATAAGCTCTTGAAGGCCCATCAACTCATGTCGTAGACTTCTTCTAGTCTTGCTATTGTACCTAACCTAGAACCAGACCATTCGATGTCAGGCTGCAGAGTTGAGAGACGAGAGTGACGAGAAGGCAATGAGGATTCGTTTTCTACCAGCAATGACACTGACGCTTCCTATTCTCTCCCAATCTTCCATAAAGGCATTGACATACGCATGGACACGATGTTGATAGCTGATGCTAGTTGCTGACTCACCAGCTCACCTACACAACGCTGCAATGAATATGACCGGCAACAACGGTAGACAGTGGATCGGATCACAGGTTTTAACAAGGCACTCAAGCATTATATTTTTATATGAGGTAATTATAATGTTATTGTTCTTTTAGTTTTTTGTTACACTATTGTTGTGTTTCATGAACTAAAAATGTACTACAAAGTAATTTTTATTATTCATACTATATACTTTAATCTTTATATTTAAAACTACTTTAATGGGTCCTTATCTTTTTGCTTGCTTAAGGGCCATTTAAATTGTAGAGCCGGCCTTGGGTAGACGTGTAACACCCAGCCCAAGGCTTAATAGAATTAATAGGAGACTCATTCCAACAAGTTGCAACTTCTTTTCTGGAAGCCCATCTCCCAAAAAGTCTAAAGTTAAGCGTGCTTGGCTTAGAGAAATTTAGGGATGGGTGATCCACTGGGAAGTTCTTCCCAGTTGCGCACGAGTGAGGACAAAATGTGCAAAAAAGACTATACCGGGAAGTTCTTCCTGGGTGCGCATGAGTGAGGACAAAATATGCATAAAAGACTAGTGTTGGTTTGTAAGGGCTAACTATGTCCTAGAAAAGCTGCCAAATATAAGCGGGCCTGGCCTTGTGGAGGCGAGACGTTATAGAATGGTATCAGAGCTGACTCTTGTGGTTTCACGAGCACGTGTATCGCAGTTGCACAGGCATAGTGTGCATGGCTGGTGTGGACCTAGAGTGGTCACACAGTATGGCACATGCGCTGGCACTAGATGCACGGACGTGGCCAAGAGGGGACGTTCCTGGCTTGGGGTTGATCGACGAGGACGTCGATCTCTTAAGGGGGTGAGGATGTAACACCCGGCCCAGGGCTTAATAGGATTAATAGGAGACTCATACCAGCAAGTTGCAACTTCTTTTTCGGAAACCCATCTCCTAAGAACTCTAAAGTTAAGCGTGCTTGGCTTAGAGAAATTTAGGGATGGGTGACTATTGATGGTTGTTAACCATCAAAATTATATGTCAACTAAGGAGAAGAAAGGGGATAAAAACTAAACATCACCATAGACTTAGGGTTTTTATTGACAATTTCCACGAGTTTTGGTAAATGTCTGTTTCTGTAGGGGGTTATCGGATAACAAAATGAGGTCCACATGTCGGATTTACATAGAGAGAAGACCTGAACGTGAACTCTAGAATACTCTAGAAGACTCGGGAAGGCGTGCCCTGAAACCTAGGACCCACCTGCCATAGGGCAGGGGCGGGTGCCTAGGGTAGGGTGGGGCAGCCACCCGGTGACCTGGACCAATCATGTGCAGTCTTGCGTATCCTGCCTTCACTAACTTTGAGGATTAATCTTAAGCGCACGTTTAAGTCGGTTTGATCCAAGGGTTATGGTGCTTCTTAGGGGCTATAAATACAAGCATACCCCCTGAGGAGAGCTCAAAATTGAGAGAGAAAAACATAATTATATTTTTATTCTCATCTGAGAGTGAGAGGGAGCCATTAGAGCCATGGATTAGAGATAGATTAGCCACTCCCAATCTTCAACTTCTACATAGGTTAGATTAGATAGAGGAAGAGTCCGGCGCGTGTGCTCGGAATTTCTAGATCTTTGTTATGAGAGATTGGTATTATCTTTTATCTCTCTTTTGACTTTATTCTAATATCATTATGTTTCTGTTTATTATGTTCTCAGTTTATTCTAGTTCTACATTTGATATGGTTATGATTGATAATGAGTTTATGTATATGTTTGCAAAGCGCTTAGCTTTCTTCGCAGGAGAGTCAAGTGATAGATGTCATGTAAGCATGGTGCTTAGATGTCATTTATCTGGAATTACACCCTATTGGTCGGGTAGCGTGGTAGATCATGGAAGTGATAGTTTCGTTGAGTCTTTTGTATTCCATCCCCCGTTGGTATGATAGGTAGAACCACAGTTATGTAGGAAGTCTAGCTCTGTATTGGCTTTATATAGCAATGTTCCTTATACATAAATGAAGATTCTTTTGTGCTATATATGATAGTGTAGCATTAGAGTAGATGAATGACTTGATAAATTAGAACTAAATTGGATTTTCTCTCTTGAACTAATTAGACGTCTGCCTAATATTAAGTTGAGTAGTCTAAATCTAGTCTCTATATTCCTTGGGCTTCTATATTTCATATATCATATATCTATGGTTTACCCTCCTACCAAGTATGTGACTATGTAACCCAATTACTCATAAGTAGTCATGTTTTGCAAGTTGATCTCATTGTTTAAGTCCTTAGTTCTTTCCCTTGAGCTAAATATAAATAACGATACCTGTAATACTTCCCGGTGAAGTGCTACAATGGTATTTAATTTGTACGCTTACGGATCCTATATTTATTTTATTAGTAGACAGTTTTCATACCACACTTTTGGCGCCATGCTAGGGATGACAATTTATCTTAAGTGGTGTTAGAAGTGTCAATAGTAACCGACCGGGAAGTTCTTCCTGGGTGCGCACAAGTGAGGACAAAATGTTTAGAAAAGACAAGTGTTGGTCTATGAGAGCTGACTATGTCCTGAAAACCTGCTAGATGTAAGAAGGCCCGGTCTCATGGAGGCAGGATGTTACAAGATAGGCTCCTCCTCCTCCCCCTAGATCTGTGCCCATTGAAGACGAAAACGACGGTGATGGTGGCTAGGATTCCGACAAACCTCCCACCCTCTTTCTTCTCCAACTCTGTGGCTATAGAAGGGGCCGGCCAACGGGAGGCACACAGGCTAGGTGTTGACACCTATTAACTCACACAATTTGTTTGCATATGTTGTGTTTTCTAGGGATTATTTCAGAAAGAGCTGAAATGAGGGATTTAAGTGCTAATCGACCACAAAACAGGAGGATGACACCAGAGGGATCAGGAATACTCGAGAAGACACCCGACGCAATAGGGGGGCTAGCAGCCGCCAGGTGGGGCCTACTAGCCCCACTCTAGCGTTAGTCGGTGCCCCCCTATTAGGGTTTTGGTCCCCTCTTCTAGAACCTTCCTCTACCGCCTCCAAGGAGCCATCTTGGCCGCTTGTTAAGTTAGTTTTATCCAACAGCGTGTATCCATCCCACCAGGCTATAAATATAAGGCTAGACCCCTAGAGGAGGCCAAATCAAGAGATGAAGAGTTAGAGCATTAGATAGAGATCCACTAGATCTAGGCTAGCAATCAAGATAGAGATTAGAGAGATAGAGTAGAGGAGTAGTGATTTGGAGGAGTCTCGGCCTGTCAGAGCTTCCTTAGGAGTTGTATTCGTCTGGATTCGGCTCCCTCGCTCGGAGCTACGTTCTGAGGTACTTTTGTATTTACCATTCTGATTCAAGTAAGCAACTTGTTTTTATTTGTTCTTTGGTTTGCAACTCATACTATATTGAGTATTACGATTTGGGTAGCTCCTAGGTCGGAGTAGTGATTCATAGCATAGACGTGGTGTCTAGGCTATGGTTGCTTATGAATGTCCCCTGATCAGCCAGACTGTGGTAGCTCGCGTAGGTGACTTTATAGCTACGTTGATTCCTCTTTAGTCCACTTCCCAATGATAGGATTGATAGGCTTATAGGTGCCTGATAGGAGATTACTCTGTCTCTTCTCCTATTTGGGTTACTTGCCTAATAAGACGATATTATACAAAGTTTACCGGTTATTAGAACCAGAATACATTAGCTTTTTCCTCATTCTCAATAGTTTTATAGATTGATTGTACACCCCTTAGATTAAAAAGTTATAGACTAAGTCATAAATCACCTACTCTTCCTTTGGGTTCGATATTAAAACCGAGTTGATCTTGGTGAAGTGCTGATCAGTATATATGTGTGCGCTTGCGGATAATCTAATTATAATCATTATTAGGGTGCAGTTAATTTATACCAACAAGCATTTCTGGCACTGTTGTCGAGGAACGGTTTGCTGATTTTTTATATTAGTCTATCTTAGTCTATAGTTATCCTTCTATTTATAAAAAAATAATATATATATATATATAATAATAATAAATATAATGGACATTGACTCTCAACTTTTATATCAATATGGATCACCATCGGGATCGTACATCCAGCTAAAGGAATCTTCTAAACCTATCACATCATCTGGCTATGAGCTACGCCCGAGACTAATCAAATTAGTTCAAGAACATATCTTTTCTGGTAATTCTAGCGAAAACCCCTATTCCCACTTAGCTGATTTTGAGGAGACATATTCATGTCAGAGTATTAAGGGCATGGCCGATGAAACTTTAAGATGGAAACTCTTTCCATTTCATTAACGGGTTGAGCTAAGAAATGGTATAATCGCTATTGACGGTCCTTAAATATCAAATTTAATTATCAAATGAACAAAGAAAAGGATCCAAATGAAATCAACATCCAGACTTAGGGTTTTATCTGACAGAATTCCATGAGTTTTGGTGTTTGTCTATTTCTACAGGGGGTTATCAGGAAATACGGAAGAAAGGCCCACACGTCGGGATTACATAGAGATATTAACGTGCCGCGCAATTATCTTACATCTAGAAGACTCTAGAAGCCACGGGAAGGAAGCGGAGGCCGAACGGAGCCTGGCCCTAGGCGCCCGCCCAGGAGACCAGGGCGCCCGCCCCCTCCTGGAGTCCAAACAGGACTCTCTTTCGGGATCAATCTCCACCGACCTAAAGGATCAAGGATAACCGTTCAATCAATGTCGGTTTGATCCAACGGCCCATATTCACTTGAAGGGACTATAAAACCAGACCCCCTGGCCCTTGGAGGAGAGAGCCTCTCAACCCTAATTCATTATTCTCAAGGGAGAAGAAGCCTCTGATCAAGCCTAGAGCCACCACATCAATTAGACATCTAGATTAGCATAGCTACATAGGATTAGAACTAGGAGTCAATCTTCGATTGGTTTCCAGATCTATCAAGAGGATTCTTGGTAATTCTCTAATTGTTCTTCTAATTGTTCATCTTGTTCTTCAATATTATGAATATGACTTTGTTCTACTTCAATATATTGCTTATGACTTTGCTCTACTTGTTTATATTCAAGATTATATTGTTCTTAGTTTATCATAGTTATGTACTTGGCTTAGTTAGATTGGATCAATATACATGCTTAGGATCGTATAGCGTTTATCCATCGGATCCATGGGTAAATGATAGATATTGTGTAGGCGTGGTGCTTATACCGTATTTATCTGCGATTGTACCCAATATGCTAGATCGCGGGGTAGTTCGTGATAGTGACAGCTTCATTGATTCTTATATAGTCCCCCTCTCGTGTATTGGGCTGGCAGAGCAACATTATTACAGGGGAGTGATTACGATGTTTCTCATATTCCTTGCTAATATCACTATGCATGGGCGTAGTCTTGTCTCGCAATGATTGCTAAGTATGCTTGCACTAACTATGATAATGCTAGACTGTATAGTTGAGAATAACTTAGGAAATATTATTGTAGTTCATTCTAATACCATGCTAATGACTTTCTAGAATATCTAATTGAGGTGCTTATCATATTTATATGTGGCTAAGTTATGCTGATCACATTAATTATCTTTGTCACTATTCATTACTTCATATATCTTTTTTTATGTGACCCCCTTATCCCTGTATGGAAGAGTTAGATAAATGTTCTCAACTATACATGCAATGATAGATACTCAATCTCATATTCCATTCTATAATCAACATTGATGGTTACTAATCCCTTCCCAGTGGTAAAAATATAAATAACGATACCTGGAATACTTCCCAGTTAAAATGCTACATCGGTATTAATCTGTGCGCTTGCAGATCTCATTCATTATTTATTTAGATGAGCAATTGCATATTTCAATATCGCGTCTCTCATGTCATGCTGGGGATGACAACTTGGCTTAAGTGGTATGAGGGATAGGTTTGGCATTTTTGGCACCGTTACTAGAATTAGAAACTGTCTACTTTTGGTAGTGATGTTAAGAATACCCAAGAAGCATTTTTGGCGCCGTTGTTGGGGTAGGTTGATTACCAATCAAGAATGGATATAGAATTTTGATTTATCATTCGCATCACTAATATGATTGAGCTTATCAATTCTCTCATACAATTTTACCCCGATATTTTCCTATTTTATCTTATGCAGGGTAATGTATGAATAGAAGACATCTTCCAAGAAATTTTGTTGACAATCCCGAAGCATTATTTAGAAAAACAAGAGCCAAGCTCAAGAAGAGATCATCAACACTTCAGCAAGAAACTTCATCCAATCAAGAAGATCACCGGAACTTGTCTTCAGAGTTCGAAGCCATGGCAAACAAATCAATCTGTGAGTTCTCAGCTCCCACTACGGACAACATCCGTACTGGACCTGCTGCAGATATCGATGGCAACTTTGAGCTCAAGCCTGGACTTATCAACATGGTGCAATCTAACCAGTTCTGTGGGAAGGCACATGAAGATGCTAGTGCTCATCTCCAACACTTCCTGGAGATTTGCAGCACATTTACCATATCAAGAGTCCCCAGAGATGCGATACTACTTCGCCTCTTCCCATTCTCATTGTTAGGGAGAGCGAAGCAGTGGTTCTACGCTACAAAGGAGAAGAATACTACGTGGGCACTCTGCTCCACGAACTTTCTAGCTAAGTTCTTTCCCATGGGCAAGACCAATGCTCTCCGTGGGAAAATTATAAGTTTTCAGCAACAACATGATGAATCTGTTCCAGAAGCATGGGAGCGCTTCCAAGACTATATCCTAGAATGTCCCCATCATGGAATGGAGAGTTGGCTACTGATGCTGACGTTTTATCATGGGCTCGGCAATAGTGCCCGAGAAACCATGGATGCTGTAGGTGGAGGAGCATTCTTATCACTCACCATACCACAAGCCACAGCTCTTGTGGAGAAGATGGCGTCCAACCAAAGCTGGAATGAAGAAAGGACCCAGACACGCAAGAAAGGTGGAGGTATGCATCAGCTCAAGGAGGTAGACATGCTATCTGCAAAGCTAGACCTACTCATGAAGAAGTTCGATGATAGAGCTGGAGATAAGAAAGAAGTTATGCACATCTACGACTCTCACATGACTTGTGAGGAGTGTGGAGACACTGGACACTGAGGCAATCACTGTCCTGAGATGCTTGAGGATGTGAACTACATCAACAATAACAACAACTACTACTACAACCGTCCTCAACAAAATCAAGGTTGGAATCAACAGAGGCCTAACTACTTAGGTAATTATCAAGGTAACAGTTCTTACAACAATAATAATAATTTTCCACCTCTGAGAGAGTTAGTGTCTAATCAAGGAAAGCTAATGGATAACCTATCTAAGAAATTTGCATCTAATGATAAAATGCTAGAAAATATAAATAACAGAATGGATAATTTCTCTACTGCCATCAAGAATCAAATTAGCTTTAATAAAATGATTGAATCTCAGTTAAATCAAATAGCTGTTGCTGTTCCTGCTACTAACCCCGGTATACCATCACAACTAGAAGGATTAGAATCTGCAAATCTTGTAGACATGTTTGATGCAGGTAACTGGAGTAACCCCGTCAGTGAATTTACTACTGACCTTCTGCCGGTCAAGAGAGGTGATCCAGGACGCCCCGTCATCCCGATCTCCATCGGCATGGTGGACTTCTTCCCAGAAGCACTCTGTGACTTTGGCTCTAGCGTCAATATTATACCCAGGGTACTCTATAAAAAATTATTTACATATCCTTTATTAGAAAGAACCATGTGTTTGCAGTTTGCAGATCAGACGATAAGTTTTTCAAAAGGAATATTGAAGAACCTTTGTGTCCGAGTTGGTACCTTATACGCCCCAGCAGACTTCGTAGTGGTAGAGACCGATAATGATGAGAGGGCACCCATTATCTTAGGGAGGCCATTCTTAAATATCTCGGGAGCTGTCATCTACGTCAGTGCTGCCAAGATCAGTTTCTACATCAAAGGGAGAAAGGAGACGTTTTCCTTCAAGAACAAGACTACACAAATCCCAGATCAATCTCGACATGAACCAAGGAAGAGGACTAACAGGAGGAACAGGAACAAGCAAGTATGGACCGAGTCAGCTAAGATGGTCACTGCAGTTCATGGAGGTCAAGATCACCAACTTAAGTCACCGTTTCTGACCAAGAAGGACGACCCAGGAATGCCAAGCATCTATTGCTCCATAAATGGATACAACTTCTACAAGACGACGTGCGACACTGGATCGGGCGTCAACATAATGGCCGCAATCACCTATCGGCTCTTGTTCGGAATCATGCCTCTAAAGCCAACATATATTCAGCTCCAGATGGCAGATCAGACATTTCGAGAGGTTAAAGGAATAGTAACTGATGTCCCTATCAAAATAGACAATCATTTTTTCTACACAGACTTTCAGGTTATTGACCTGGGAGAAGATGAGTATGATCCACCCATCATCCTTGAAAGACCGTTCCTCAGCACCGTTAAAGCAATCATCTATATTGGAACCAGAGAAGTCCATATGCACTTCCCCTCAGAGAAAGTACGCCGCTATTTTACTGACCCTAACTATATTGTTGAAGACTCTAAGCAGGTCAGAAAACGACGCAACCGCAACCAGAGGAGGCAAATCATCAAGGACGGTTGGGCAGACTATGAAGGAGAAGTAATAAGGTCAAAAGACATACAGTTTAAACAAAATTATCTAGAGGAGACCGTAGCACCGAGTCAGGTGTGGAGAGAGAAGATAACTATACATGAAGAAGAGGCGCCGCCGGAAGCACCGACTACGCCACCCAACGAATCCCAGGACAACTAGAAAACGGAGAGTCCCGTTCGGAGGACTTAAAAACACCGAACGCCTTGCCAAGAGGTAAACTTGGTAGTTATCTCTTTCCCTTTCAAATATTTAAATAGTTTACTTAGTTAATTACGTTCATACTATCCTAAAAAGAAAATAAAAATGTGAAAAACAGTAAGCCCCATGTGGGTATACGAGTGGCATAAAACCCATAAGTACATTCACCGTGGTGCCATAAAAATAAAATAAATATTTTTTTCTGCTCTATAAAATGAAAATATAAAAATAAAGAGTAACATTTATTAAGGAGTCTCAACATGATAAAGGCTAGATATTTATGCTAACACTTAATCAGTTCTACAAAGCTTTGTTGTCTATTTGAGCTCCATAGAATTTAAGAATTAAGAAGACTAGCAGACGGAGGACATTCTAATCGCTGTCAGGGTACTGCCGACTTTCAAATACACCTCTGCCACTTGCTAGCTACATCAAGGGAAATTACGTCAAAATTCAGCTTGGGGGAGAGCACCCCCATTTATCCCGATAAGTATTTCTATCTATCTATATACCTATACTATATTAAAATATAAATATACATAACTATGGAAAACCAAATAAAGATTTTATGCTTATATATATATCTTTTTCTTAGTGTGTTTAATAAATAAATAAAGTGGCTATGCTAATCTGAATCTTAATAATAAAACTCTAGCATGGATATGATGAATAGTTGCTCCGCCTAATTTTCAAAATTGAAGTTCTCTCTCAAGTTTAGACATAACTGTTATAATTTAAAGCTTGCTCTAAACCTAAACTTGTGGGAAGAAAACTTGATCTGAAGTCTAAGTTGTTAACGGATATGATATGGGAAGGTTGAGCTGTTGTTTATCTGTTCCTAGAGATGCTAGAATTCTGGAGAATTTTATCTTTTAAAATCTTTAAAATATCACATGATGAGTTCCTGTATGATGAGAGTTTAATTTCCTACCACAGCCATATATACATGCTTGCTAGACTTTGAGCCACACATTTATTTTTTTTACTGCTTATGAGCATTGAGTGTGGTCAAGCTGTGTAGACCCTTAGGAGCTTGTCATGTGGTTAAATCAAGATTCACTTGCACGTTCACTCATACATGCTGCTTCTATTCTGGAAGTACCATCCATATATATCCACCCATTTCCATCTCCAGAATCACCCAAAAATTATTCTACTCCTAATCCGGGAGAGAATAGCCAAAAATCTTTCTGTTTTTCCCCTGTGAAACAAATGCTCAAGTTATCTTGTTACTACCACTTGCTATATTATCTCAAGAGATGAGTGCTCTAAAAAAAGAGAGAAAAAAGAGATACGAGGAAATAAAAAGGGGCAAGTGTCCGGAACCTCGAAAGAAAAGAAAAAGTGAGACGAGAGGTAAAAATGGACAAGTGTCCGATAGTAGAATTAGGGGTACAAGATACCCACCTGAGAGAAAAGAAAAAAATATATAGAGCATCTCATTCTCCTCAAAAAGTTTCAAAAAAGCAAGAAAGGTATTTATCCCCTCAAAGAGCAAAAGTAGAATTAGACTTTCACCATTGTTATCACCATTGTCATCACCATACGCCATTCATTCGCCACACATGCACATCTTGATTTGACTTGTTGATTTGTTTCTTTGGATCCATGGTTTGACTATACAATAAATGTCTTGTAAGTATGTATACTTTATCTCCCACCTATGAGCTCCAGATATTAAAGCCTTATTAGAGTAGGGTGAGAGAGAGAAGGCAATGTTACTATGACGTATACCACAAATACCACATATCTTGAGAGAAGACATATACCATCACTGCCTTGGTAAGGATCCAAAAATACCACAAAAGAGAGATCTAAGAGAGTCATACAAGGAATCTCTGAGTTTTATTTGAAAATCTGCAAAAACTCCAAAGCTATAGCTGATCAAGAAATAAGAGACATGGCACTTGATTAGACCGTTCTATCTTTTAACTACTCAAGACAGAAGTGACGGTTACAAGTCCCATGGTGAAAGGTAAAATGAATAAGTTTTAAGTCTTGACAATTTAAAAGCATGTGTACCGTCAATTTTTAAAAGGTATTGTAGGAACTTCTGATTCATTGCTGAGATTATCCTTGCTCAGGGATGAGCAAGAGGTAAGCTTGGGGGAGTTTGTTGACGGTCCTTACATATCAAATTTAATTATCAAATGAACAAAGAAAAGGATCCAAATGAAATCAACATCCAGACTTAGGTTTTATCTGACAGAATTCCACGAGTTTTGGTGTTTGTCTATTTCTGCAGGGGTTATCAGGAAATACGGAAGAAAGGACCACACGTCGGGATTACATAGAGATATTAACGTGCCGCGCAATTATCTTACATCTAGAAGACTCCAGAAGCCACGGGAAGGAAGCTGAGGCCGAACGGAGCCTGGCCCTGGGCGCCCGCCCAGGAGACTAGGGCGCCCGCCCCCTCCTGGAGTCCAAACAGGACTCTCTTTCGGGATCAATCTCCACCGACCTAAAGGATCAAGGATAACCGTTCAATCAATGTCGGTTTGATCCAACGGCCCATATTCACTTGAAGGGACTATAAAACCAGACCCCTAGCCCTTGGAGGAGAGAGCCTCTCAACCCTAATTCATTATTCTCAAGGGAGAAGAAGCCTCTGATCAAGCCTAGAGCCACCATATCAATTAGACATCTAGATTAGCATAGCTACATAGGATTAGAACTAGAAAGAGTCAATCTTCGGTTGGTTTCCGGATCTGTCAAGAGATTCTTGGTAATTCTCTAATTGTTCATCTTGGTAATTCTCTAATTGTTCATCTTGTTCTTCAATATTATGAATATGACTTTGTTCTACTTCAATATATTGCTTATGACTTTGCTCTACTTGTTTATATTCAAGAATATATTGTTCTTAGTTTATCATAGTTATGTACTTGGCTTAGTTAGATTGGATCTATATACATGCTTAGGATCGTATAGCGTTTATCCATCGGATCCATGGGTAAATGATAGATATTGTGTAGGCGTGGTGCTTATACCGTATTTATCTGCGATTGTACCCAATATGCCAGATCGCGGGGTAGTTCGTGATAGTGACAGCTTCATTGATTCTTATATAGTCCCCCTCTCGTGTATTGGGCTGGCAGAGCAACATTATTACAGGGGAGTGATTTCGATGTTTCTCATATTCCTTGCTAATATCACTATGCATGGGCGTAGTCTTGTCTCGCAATGATTGCTAAGTATGCTTGCACTAACTATGATAATGCTAGACTGTATAGTTGAGAATAACTTAGGAAATATTCTTGTAGTTCGTTCTAATACCATGCTAATGACTTTCTAGAATATCTAATTGAGGTGCTTATCATATTTATATGTGGCTAAGTTATGCTGATTAGATTAATTATCTTTGTCACTATTCATTACTTCATATAAAATCTTTTATGTGACACTTATCCCTGTATGGAAGAGTTAGATAAATGTTCTCAATTATACATGCAATGATAGATACTCAATCTCATATTCCATTCTATAATCAACATTGATGGTTACTAATCCCTTCCCAGTGGTAAAAATATAAATAACGGTACCTGGAATACTTCCCGGTTAAAATGCTACATCGGTATCAATCTGTGCGCTTGCAGATCTCATTCGTTATTTATTTAGATGAGCAATTGCATATTTCAATACCGCGTCTCTCATGTCATGCTGGGATGACAACTTGGCTTAAGTGGTATGAGGGATAGGTTTGGCATTTTTGGCACCGTTACTAGAACTAGAAACTGTCTACTTTTGGTAGTGATGTTAAGAATACCCAACAATCTCCATGTTGGGAATAGTCAAGGAGACTAGGATATATTACGAAAAGACTTTTGTCTTAAATTCTTCCTAGTAGAAAAGGTCATGTGTCACACCCATATTTCAAGAACAAAATAGGGCCTTGTTTAGTTCACCCCAAAAATCAAAAAGTTTTCAAGATTCCCTGTCACATCGAATCTTTGGGCACATGCATGAAGCATTAAATATACACAAAAATAAAAACTAATTGCACAGTTTAACTGTAAATCGTGAGACGAATCTTTTGATCCTAGTTAGTCTATGATTGGACAATATTTACCACAAACAAACAAAAGTGCTACAGTAGCGAAATCCAAAATCTTTTCACATCTAAACAAGGCTTAGGATGCATAAAAGACTCATGTGCGTCCTAGAAACAGTCGCACACATAAGTAGATAAATCTCTCAAGAGTATAATTGTAGTGTTTATTACATAGCGGAACAATAATGATCATATAGTCTTATACAATAATGATAAATATGGATAAATAACTCTCTCGAAGGAAGCATCACACAGGGACAAACGTTGATTGGTTGACTTCAAACCTAGTACTCATATCGATCATCCTCAATCCAATCATCATCATTTGCATAACTTGAGGTGTTGGGAAATTACAAGAGTGAGCACATATCGTACTCAACAAGTATAACCAGGGGTTGATGAGGCTCAAAAAGCTGACACTGGTTTAATTGCATTTAGCTTTTATATGTGGATATCATGTTTATAATTAAGTAGCAAATGTCATGGTAGCATAAATAATCCCATAATCACATGATCAAATATAAGCATAATTAACTCATAGCATAAACGATAAACAAATGAACATAATAACTTAATAAGCGTCATCATCTTTAATATAAGAATCCCCAAGGCCGCTCTTAACCGTGAGCACGGCTAGTATACCAATTTTAAACACTCTGCAGAGGTTGTACATCTTTACCCATGAGTCATGATTTACCCAATCGCCCGAGGTAGCTAATCTCTTAACCCCCTTCCTAGGGAGGTCGGCAGGGATCACTATGAAGCCTTTCAAAAGTTCGTCTAACAAGTTAGGGCCGCAAGGTTTCCCGGGTGAGCAGATATAGAGCCCCCATTCCAAATGGCACAATGACGCGTAGCCTATACACATAAGGATAGAGGCTCGCACTATACCCGTGTCGGTAAGCCTCTCTAGTACCCTTACGGGTAACCTCTAATAAGCTAGAAAAGGTCTTCATATTGAGCTAAAGCCAGAGCCATTATAGCCCTCATGGTTGCACTGTTATCCCAATGATCACCTACAGACAAGATCTCATATGGTTGTTAGTCATCTTTTAACGTTCCTTGCATAGCTATTAATCATCTTACGAGATCATGGATTACATCAAGCACTAGCATAACTACCCCAAATGCATATCAAATAGGTAACAAGGAATCCAGGGTAACAATCATCTATGATTTTGCTAAGGTCGACAAGGTGGACACATGCATATGATATATATATATATATATAATTATAAGTGTGTAGGTAACAAGGATAGTCCCAAATTATACTTGCCTTGATCAAAGCTCTCCTAAGACTGCTATTGGTCATCGAAGACTTGGTCTTGCTCACCAATGTATGGCTCACCATCTATTCCCAATCATCAATCAACAACACACATTCCAACAGAGACAATCATACACAAAGCAAACAAGCAATAATTAGAACATTACAACAATAGTGATAAAACAAATATAAAAGTTTATAAAAATATTCTACGCAGCGCTAAGATCACAAATGTAAAGATCACGAAAATCGGATTTAAACGGAGAAGTTATGAATTTTCTAAGATTTCCTATAGAAGAATAATTAATTAAATACTACTACGAAATTTAAAAGTTTCAAACCAGTGAAATAGTACCACTAACATGTAGAGCTTGTAAAAACGAATCTAACTGAATTTGAATGGACCAAATCGGAGTTAAAATGAGCATTTTATGAGCAAAACAATTTCAATGGCAAACTTGTAATTATCAGAAAGCGTATTTTAACAAAACCGACGAAGAATACGCTTTTCGAGTTGGAAAGCATAATTTTCCTAGGACGCCATCGACCGCGGGTTGAATACAGAAAATACCGGGGTCTCTTTAGCAAAATCATGGACGAAGGGGTAAGTTCTTTTCTGAGTCGTTGGATCACGATTGAGTGGCTCGGATTAAATCTGAGGGAGGGCACCGGCTGGTCGGCCATCTTCTAGGGCTCCGGCGCGGCGGCGCCATGGAGAAGCCTCGCCGGAGCTCGAGAACTCCCGCTGCCATCCACCAAAAGCAAAACTGAGTACACTAAAACGCAGAGGGGCTTCACGCGAACTCACCCATGGGTTTTGCTTGGACCAGAAAGGGCTGGGGAAGGCTCACGACGGCAGCGGCTCGATTTCAATCTCGGCGAGATCCGCCTAGCATCAAGACGCAACAAAACAAGCCTCGGTCACTAGTAGATGGAAAAGTTGGTCGTAGGGGGGTTGCCAAGGGCTAAATAGGCTCGGTGAAGCCAAATGCCACAGAAATCAGGATTGAAAAGGGGTCTGGTAGGTTCGTTGGCGACTCCAGCTCGCTCACGGCGTGAGAAAGAAGAAAAGGGGCGCTGTCAGGTGGGACCAGGGTTTCAGCGAGACAGAGAAAGAAAGGAAAACACCGACTGCGGGTCCCAGTTGCCAGCGGGAAAGGGGGAAAAGGAGGGGGGGTGGGCTGCTCGCTCGTCGGGGCTTCGGCTTTTGGGCCGGTTGCGAACTGGGCCGGGGAGCCGAGGGGGAAAAAACTCGACCTCAGGACCACGCGAAGGAAGGTGGGGGTGGTGCAGGGCTTAGCTGGGCCACCGGGCGGAAAATAGAGGAGAAGCTTCTTCCTATTTCCTTTTCCTTTCTCTTTTTATTTCAAAGTCATTTTCAAATAGAATTTTGAGTACAACTAAATTCAAACCAAAAGAAATCAACATAGAATAATATATGCTCCAGCATGAGTGCAAAACATGTTACTAAACTTATAATGAATTTTAATTTCAACAAAATTTATTTATTTGCTATATTAAATGCCCACAAAAATACTTAAATAAATCAAATTAAATCCTACTAATTGAAAATCAGATTTTGGGTGTTACATCATGAATCTTTGGTTTGAAATTATAGGATTCAAACAATTAGGCAATGAATCGCTAGGCAAGGCTTAGGATCGTTTTGATGGCTTTGTAAATTCTGGACCTAATCTTGCTTTACCAGAACCCATGCTTTTACAACATTTCTTTTTAGGCCTTAATGATAGAAATCAAGAATACCTTAATTTGGCCTTGGGAGGAGAATTTATGTATATTACTGTTGATCATGCTGAAACTATTCTTACTAATATTTTAAATGATCTTCCTGAAGAAAAAGAAGAGTTGTTAGAAGAAGAATCTTTGTTAGCTGAAAATAAACTTTTACCTGATTCATCTCAATCTATAGTTGAACTAGCTAATGAGAAGGAGATAACTCCAACTTCTGAATGGATGTTTGATTTTGAGGATGATTTCTTTGATGATTATGGCAATACTACATTTTATCGTAAGATTATTCAACCCCAGCAATCTAGGGATTTTAATCTTAATTTCTCATATCCTGATGATTTAAAATTCCTTAGAGAAATTATAAGGGAACTAATTTTTATTTTGGGTGATGATTGGTTAATAGAATCTGAGTAATCCCCTGAAGTAATTCGCTTTAATTCACCCTCAGTTGCTATGAAGTTGCAAGTAGATTCATATCCTTTTGAAGCTTTATACAACCCAGTTGTAGGAGTCAACATTATGTCATATGCTTTTGCTAAAGAATTTTTGAGAGACATACCATTAATTCCTACAAATAAATTATTAAAGAATCGTTCAGGACACATTATTCCTAGCTTAGGAGTTTTGAGTGCTCTTCCTATTATTTTTTAATGATTTCCACATTTTGCTAAATTTCTATATATTTGATGTTTGGGATTTCGATGTAATGATTGGAGTACCCATAATATAACTTCTTTAAGAAGGTCATAATGGTAAATTAAACATTAAATTTGGGAAAGGATTTAGTTTTTCGATACCTATAACTCATGCAGTAAAAGTTAAGGCAGAATCTCTTCCTGAATTAGATCCAATAGAAGAGGTTAAGACATTTGAATTCAATAATTTTATTCAACCTATTTAGAAGATAATACCCAATTCTTCATCAATGAAGAGGAAGACGATCCTATTGATCCTAAACCTCTTGATGAATTACTAGAGCCACTTAAACCTCCTATTGAGCTTAAACCACTACCTTCTGGGCTTAAATATGTTTTTCTAAATAATGATAAAAAATATCCTATGATTATAAGTTATAAACTCTTAGAGGATGAGGCTTATAAACTAATAACTGTTTTAGAAAAACACCTTGCTGCTTTTGGTTATTCACTCCAAGACCTAAAAGGGATTAGCCCTGTCCTTTGCACTCATCGCATACCAACCAATCCAGAAATTACACCTTCAAGAGAGCCTCAGCGTAGACTCCAAAATACGATGAGAGAAGTAGTAAAGAAAGAGGTCTTAAAGCTTTTGCATGTGGGGATTATATATCCTATACCGCATAGTGAGTGGGTAAGTCCTGTGCAAGTTGTACCTAAAAAGGGAGGAATGACGGTTGTCCAAAATGATAAAAATGAATTAATACCCCAAAGAACTGTCACTGAATGGCGAATATGCATAGATTATAGAAAACTCAACAAGGCAACAAAGAAAGATCATTTTCCTCTACCTTTTATTGATGAGATGCTAGAGTGTTTAGCCAATCATTCTTTATTTTGTTTCCTTGATGGTTATTCAGGATATCACCAAATCTCTATCCACCCTGATGATCGAAGCAAAACCACATTTACATGTCCCTATGCAACTTATGCTTATTGTAGAATATATTTTGGATTATGTAATGCACTCACTTCTTTTCAAAGATGCATGATGTCTATATTTTTTGATATGATAGTAGAAATCATAGAAGTTTTTACGAATGATTTTTCAGTTTATGGAAAAACTTTTGATGATTGTTTAGAAAATTTAGATAAGGTTTTGCAAAGATGTGAAAAAAAACACTTAGTCCTCAATTGGGAGAAATGTCATTTTATGGTAAGAGAAGGAATAGTGTTAGGACACCTAGTGTCAGAAAGAGGTATAGAGGTAGATAAAGCTAAAATTGAAGTGATCAAACAGCTACCTCCACCTGTTAATACAAAAGGAATCCGAAGCTTTCTTGGTCATTATGGTTTTTATCTTAGATTTATAAGAAATTTCTCACAAACTGCTAGGCCAGTGACTAGATTATTAGCTAAGGATGTACCTTTTAAATTTGATGATGAATGCTTAGAATCATCTAATATTCTTAAAGAAGCACTTACATTAGCACCAATCATTCAACCCCCTGATTGGTCTTTACCTTTTGAAATTATGTGTGATGCTAGTGATTATGCTGTAGGCACAGACTTAGGATAAACAAAAGATAAAATGCATCATGCAATTGCTTATGCTAGCAAAACAATGACACAAGCACAATTAAATTATGCAACCACTGAAAAAGAACTTTTCGCTGTTGTTTTTGCTATTGATAAATTTAGGTCTTACTTAGTTGGAGCTAAAATAATTATTTATTGTTGCTCTTAAATATTTGCTCACTAAGCAAGATGCTAAAACATGATTAATAAGATGGATTTTATTACTTCAAGAATTTGATTTGGAAATTAAAGATAGAAAAGGAATAGAAAATCCTGTTGCTGATCATTTGTCTAGGATGTATTTTAAAGAACCTCATGAGTTACCTATTAATGACTCATTAAGAGATGACATGTTGTTTAATGTGACCAAGACAAATCCTTGGTACGCGAATATGTCAACTTTATGGTTGCATGATACGTACCACCAGGAGAAAATAAGAAGAAGCTCATTTATGAAAGTCGTCTCCACATATGGGATCCACCCTACCTCTTTTAGGTATGCTCAGATGGATTGCTTAGAAGATGTGTACCAGTGGAGGAGGGCATGCAAATCATTCAAAAATGTCATTCATCACCATATGGGGTCATTATGGGGTATTCCATACTCATGCAAAAATTTGGCAGAGTGGTTTCTTCTGGCCAACCATGGACGAAGACACCAAAGATTTCATCCAAAGATGTGGGTCGTGTCAAAGGCACAGAAATATCAATACTAGAGATGCTATGCCACTCACCAACAATCTTCAGATAGAGCTCTTTGATGTCTAGAGAATTGATTACATGGGACCATTTGTGAAATCGAAGAATTATGAGTACATTTTAGTGGCAGTTGACTATGTATCCTAGTGGGTAGAAGCCAGGCCATGCAAGAAGGCTGATTCAAGACACTCAAAGAGGATGTTTGAAGAGGTTATATTTCTGAGGTTTGGAACACCTAGGATGGTTACAAGTGATGGAGGAACACATTTCACTCATAAGAAGTTTCACTCATATGTACAAGCTCATGGAATATGGCATAACATTGCTACTCCATATCATCCTCACACAAGTGGCCAAGCAGAAACATCAAATAAACAAATCAAAAATATTCTTCAAAAAATAGTAAATGAGATGGGAACATTATGGAAGGATCGGTTACCAGATGCACTATGGGCATACCGGATAGCTTATAAAACACCTTTGGGTATGTCACCATATCAACTGGTATATGGTAAGACCTACCACTTACCGGTTGAACTAGAACATAAAGCTCACTGGGCTATCAAAATATGGAATATGGATTTAGAAACTGTTGGAGAGAAAAGAAAAATGCAATTATCAGAACTAGAAGCATGGAGAGAAAAGGCGTATCACAATTTGAAGATCTACAAAGAATGAATAAAGAGATGGCATGACACGACGATCAAGAAGAAGAAATTTGCACCAGGAGATAAGGTTTTACTTTTTAATTCTAGGTCCAAATTATTCAGGCTTGGAAAATTGAGGAGCAAATGAGAAGGACCCTTCATCGTCGTGAATTCATCACCACATGGAGCAGTAACTCTACAATCAAGCGAAGGTATGCTATTCAAGGTAAATAGACACCAACTTAAACTTTATTTAGAACTATTTGATTCAGGAGTAGTTGATGATATAGAATTTAACAAATTACCAACATATTAAGCTCTATTTATTTTGGTACAAAAATTTATCCGAAAACACGTCTAACAGAAAATAGGAAGAGTCTAAAGGCACCATGCAGAAGGGCACCCGAGGTGGGCCCCTGGAGGGGCCGACCGGCGCCTATGTGGGGCCGGTTGGCGCCCCCTGCCGCCTCTCATCCCAACTCTCATTCCCTGTCCTTCTACACCCTTCCTATGAATATTCGCACAATATCCAATCGCGTTCGGATATTCTTTCGTACGGATCCCGTAGAGCCTAGGATTTGTCCTCATCCTATTTCTTGAAAACCCATATAAATATGTACCTAGACCCTCCTCGATAGTATCCCATAACCAGCCACCTCTTTCCTCAGAGAAGCTCTCCAATCTAGATCTATTAGCAATGGCAGACAAGGTAGTCGTCTCCAACGGCGCAGACTTCAACAACATCCCCAGTGATGACTCGAAGGCCCTCGTCCTCGCGCAGCCAAAGCCTCTCGCCGTTGTGCCGCCAAAGCAAGTCGCTACAGTGCCCCGATGTACAAGATCCATCTGCTCTTTCTCCTCCTCCTACAAGATTGCTACTTGAAGGAGGTGCTAAGGGGAAGCAAATTGCTATCCCGAAGGGTACTCCGCTTCTTCCACCTAAGGCCAATGAACGGCTCTTGTCGGTCCAAACCAACAAGAAGGGGAAGCTGATATGTGCCAAGTACACAACTACTCATCCTGTTATCCAAGGGGTTCATGCAAGCCCTAACGAAGTATGCTACGTTGAGCATATCGCACCAAAGTCCAAACCCAATAGGAAGAGAGCAGCACCAGCATTAGCACTGGAAAAAGTGTCCAAGAAGCCAGCTCCTACCCTACGCACCCTCAATGAGAAGCTTGAAGGTCTCTCTGACATTGTCAAGGGGATGGAGAACTCCAACAATCTAAGGGACAAGCTCATAGAAGGCATGGACAAGCAGTTGGGGATTAGCCTCAAGTTGATCCGCAGCCTCAGGCATGATGAAGACAAGCTTGAAGCGGAGGTTGCAGCCCTCCAAGAAGAAATTCAGGGCCTCAACAATAAAGAGCAACCATAGTTGCCCAGTTACCTATTAATAAGACACAATTCCGCTAGGTTTGGTTAGTTAGTTAGTTAGGTCAGTTGAGTCATAAAATTTTCTTAGGACAAAGCCTATTGAGCTAGGGTAGTCGTTTGCTCCGTGGTTAAAGCGTCTATTAAATTATATCACCTCCATGAATAAATAAAGTGCCTTATCTTTTATCTACTCTATTCTCTATTTTTTGTATGTGTTTGTCTCCACATATTGCGCAGGAAAGTATACATGAAAACAAGTGTGGGGGAGGCACATCGCAATCAGGAAACGAAACTTCGATCGCAAAAATAGCATAATTCTGAACACAATCAAACCAAGACCGTGCACAGCAAAGCGGGGCCCACATTGCCCAATGGTGTGGCCGGCCGACGCCAAGGTGGGGCCGGCCGACGCCCTGCTTGCTCGTCTCTGCTCTCGCTTCTGTCACGGTCAGGTTTGAGTTATTTACGTTATAATTGCATATATTTCATCTTTGAATTGTTATCCGAATAGTAAATCTTTATATTAAATATTTTTAAGAAATAATAAACACCATTTAATCTATGACTTGAAAATAAATTATATAACACTTTTTTAGAGTCATGATGATTGTGAAATTTATAGTACTTCATGTTTGCTTAAGTTATTGTGGAAAGCAAGATAGCAAAATAATGAGTACTCAATTCCTGATAATTTGTCTTTGGAGATTTTATTTTAAAAAGGTAAAAAAAACAATTAGCTTCACCTCTCTTTGTAGTGGAATCAAATAATAAAAATAACCATTCTAGTTGAAAGGATCAAGATGTCCAAGAGGGGGGGTGAATTGGGCATCTCTAAAAATTTAAGCAACCTATAAGCTCCAATTCAACCCCTTGTGCCTAGTGTGATCTAGAGAGCTACCGGATAAAAGTTTTGCAATCTAGTTCCAATCCTATTCTACCATGGGAATTATAGGAATGTAAATACTCAAAGTAAATGCTAGAAAGTAAAGGAGTAGAGCAAGAGGAACGTGGTGATGTTTTGCCGAGGTATCCGAGAGTTGCCACTCCCCACTAGTCCTTATTGGAGCACCCGCGCAAGGGTCTTGCTCCCCCTTGGTCCGTGCAAGGACCAAGTGCTCTCTACGGGCTGATTCTTCGACACTCCGTCGCGGTGAATCGCCCAAAACCGCTCACAAGCTTGACATGAGCCACCCACAAGAACTCTGAGCGGTCTTCATGCCTCCAATCACCACTGAACCGTCTAGGTGATGGCGATCGCCAAGAGTAACAAGCAAAAAACTCTCACTTGACCCAAACAAGGCTATAGAGAGTGGTGGATGGACACTTGAACTCTTGGAACTCAACTAGAGAAGGATTCACTCAAGAAATCACTCAATTCTCAATCCTCTCTAGGCTCTTGCTTCTCTCTTGCACCACAAGGTGTTTCTCTACTGATCAAATGGGCAAGAGAGCTCCTATGGACGAGGTGGAGGAGTATAAATAATCCCCATCAAGTCCAAGGGCCGGCCAACCGTTTTCCACTAAAAACGGGAGCACCGGACGCACATAATGTTGCACCGGACGCACTGCACAGAGCGTCCGGTGACACATTAACGGCTAACTCTACCTTCTCAGATAGTGCACTAGATGCACCCTCAGTGGGTCAGATGCCATCGTCCAGTGAGAGGGAAAACTTACACCCTCCCTGGGTATGGGACCGAACGCTCCCCGACGAGTCCGGTGCTAGCGTCCGGTGCCCTGGTCAACTACAGACCTCCCTGGGTATGAGACCGGATGCTCCCCGGTGAGTTCGGTGCGAGCGTTCAGTGCCTAACCCTAGGCACCCAGTCACTCTGACTAAAGTCAGCCCCACCAGAAGCGCTCACAGAGCGTCCGATGTAGCGTCCGGTGCCTCTTTAGGCACCCAAACTTCGTCGGAACTCGATCTTTCCAAAACAAAGTTTGTTTCTCTCGATCTAAGGACTTTCTCAGAGCTGCCTAGTGCTAGATTTACCAAGTGTGCACCACACCTAAACCTAAAGCCTTGCCTAGGTCAAGGTACCCGTTCAATGCCCCCATAATAGTACGGTCAAAGGAAAAACAAAGTTCTAAACTACTCTAAGTGCCCTTCTTCACCATATTGCACTTAGACCTAGTCTAGTCCCGACGATGTCCAACCATCCTTTGAAAACCAAAACGATTTTCACCATTAAGTAGGCATGAACGATCTAGTCCATCGATCACCATTACCATGACCTAACATAAATGACTTTGCCTCTGCAAAACACACGTTAGTCATGGTAATCAACATTGCCATTAATCACCAAAACTCATTAGAGGTCTAGATACTTTTTACTACTGTTAATTATTATGGCTTTGGTCGAGAGATTTATCATATTTCCAGTATCATAAATAAAAACATAATACACACTCTTGAAGCATTATTATGAAGGAGGCATGAGCTATTCATAAAGAAATCCGAGGAAATAAAAAGGGACAAGTGTCCAAATCCTCAAAAAGATAGATCACGGGGAAATAAAAAGGAACAAGTATCCGGAACCTCGATTCGAAAAAAGAGAGAGAGAGCTCATGGTCCCTGCAACATAATATGCCAAGGAGTGCACGATTTGTCTGATCTAGGAATATGATATTTCCCTCCCTAGTTATGAATATCAAATTAATATCACAACCGTTGATGCCACTACAATTACTAGGTCGAAGCTATGTTTTATTTGCAAACTCCACTTACTCTCTGGTAGACAAAATTTAAGGAAGAGAGTAATCTATTTTAAGCTATCCTACTCTACAATCACTATAGAATTCATGATAAACACTTTAAATTTCCACAATGCGTGATGCCTAGACTAGTTTTATATAATTTAATTTCCATGTTATGCATTAAATGTTTATTCTTTATGATAGAACCAATCTTTTTCTCGGGATGAGTAAAAGCCTAAGTGTGGGGGTAATTGTTGACACCTATTAACTCACAAAATTTGTTAGCATTTATTTCTCCACCACATATGAATATCTACTAGAATAGGCTTATCACTGACAATTTCTACGAGTTTTGCATATTCTGTGTTTTTAGGGATTATTTCAGAAAGAGCTGAAAAGAGGGATTTAAGTGCTAATCGACCACGAAACTTATCCACAACGGAAGGATGACACCAAAGGAATTAGGAATACTCTAGAAGACACTCGACGCAACAGGGGGGCTAGCAGCCGCTAGGTGGGGCCGGCCGACCCCACCCTAGCGCCGGTCGGCGCCCCCCTATTAGGGTTTTGGCCCCCCTTCCGGAACCTTCCTCCACCGCCTCCGAGGAGCCATCTTGGCCGCTTGTTAAATTGGTTTGATCCAACGACGCGTATCCATCCCACTAGGCTATAAATAGAAGGCTAGACCCCCCTGGAGGAGGCCAGATCAAGAGATGAAGAGTCACAGCATTAGATAGAGATCCACTAGATCTAGGCTAGCAATCAAGATAGAGATTAGAGAAATAGAGTAGAGGAGTAGAGATTCGGAGGAGTCTCGGCCTGTCGGAGCTTCCTCAGGAGCTGTATTCGTCTGGATTCGGCTCCCTTGCCTGGAGCTACGTTCTGAGGTACTTTTGTATTTACCATTCAAGTATGTAACTTGTTTTTATTTGTTCTTTGGTTTACAACTCATACTATAATGAGTACTACGATTTGGGTAGCTCTTAGGTCGGAGTAGTGATTCGTAGCATAGACGTGGTATCTGAGCTATAGTAGCTTGTGAATGTCCCCTGATCAACCGGACAGTGGTAACTTTATAGCTACGTTGATTTCTCTATAGTCCACTTCCCGTTGATAGGATCGATAGGCTTATAAGTGCCTGATAGGAGATTACTCTGTTTCTTCTCCTATTCGGGTTACTTGCCCGATAAGACGATATTATACAAAGTTTAGCGGTTATTAGAACAAGAGTACATTAGCCCTCATTCTCAATAGTTTTCTAGATTGATTGTACCCCCTTAGATTAAGAAGTTATAGACTAAGTCACAAATCACCTATTGTTCCTTTGGGTTCGATATTAAAATCGAATTGATCTTGGTGAAGTGCTGATCAATATATATATCTGCGCTTGCGGATAATCTGATTATACTTATTATTAGGGTGTAGTTAATTTATACCAACACTGGGCGATGAGGATGGTGGCCGGGCAGTTTAGGGCCCCTGGCGTTGGTAGCGATGGCCGACCCAGGTTAGGGGTGGAGGAGTCTCGTTGGAGTTAGAGAAAATGGCGGGGATCGAGCTCGCCGAAGTTAGAAAAGAAAGCAGTGACTAGGGGGGAGGACGGAGAAGGGGAAGAAGGCGGGCACCCTAGGTGTGCTAGAGCCCTAGCGTGCCAGTGCTCCAGTAAACCCTGGCATGCCGATCTAAATAAAGAGAAACTCTCCCAAGTCCGAGTTAAAGATTCACACTCAAAGCCTAGTCCCACCCTAAATTTGACTCGTGCATGTTCACTCTAAAACGGTATGGATATTGTTCGACCGTATTTAAGTTTGAATTCGTTTAGAGGATTTCAGATCTATCTGTATTCGAGTCCGAATATTTAACATCTGATAACATATCCATATTCGAATACTTAAAGCGTATATTTATGATGTCAATATCCGTTATCTGATATAATTAATATTATATACATTTAAATACTAGTCTGACTAGTAATATAAAAATAAATATGATATTAACCCATATCCAATTCGTTCTCATCCGTACCGCGACGAAAGGAAAGCCCCAACTCGAAATCCCGCACCCACAGGCCAGAGAGGGGGAGAGAGAGAGAGTTACTTCCAAAAAATTTTGCAAAATAGGAATAGTAGCATTTTCGTTTGTATTTGACAAATATTGTCCAATTATGGACTAACTAGGCTCAAAAGATTCATCTCGTCAATTTCGATCAAACTGTGCAATTAGTTTTTATTTTTATCTATATTTAATACTCCATGCATACGTCTAAGATTCGATGTGACGGAGAATCTGAAAAATTTTGTAAAATTTTTGGAAACTAAACAAGGTCTTAGGAACTTAGGCCCTGTTTAGTTCCCTACCCAAAATTTTTTCATCCATCCCATCGAATCTTTGAACACATGCATGGAACATTAAATGTAGATAAAAAAATAAACTAATTACACAGTTTAGTTAAGAATCGCGAGACGAATCTTTTAAGCCTAGTTACTCCATGATTAGCCTTAAGTGCTACAGTAACCCACATATGCTAATGACAGATTAATTATGTTTAATAAATTTGTCTTGCAGTTTCCTGGCGAGCTATGTAATTTGTTTTTTTATTAGTTTCTAAAAACCTCTCCCGACATTCTTCCGACATATCCGATGTGACATCAAAAAATTTTCGTTCCCAATAAACAGGCCCTTAGACAAAGAAAGAACACCAACGCCGCCACCCAGCCGAGGCAAGGCCTGAGAGCAGTCACCCTGGCCTCGCACCGCCCGCACACGCCAGCAGCAGCAAAAGAGACGCTCGGCCACGAGCAACTGCTCCTCCGTCAGCAGCCGGGAGCCCAGCCCAGCAGCGCTTTGTCCCTTCCACCGACTGTTCCTCCTCGCTTCCTCGTCTCGCGCGAGCACCAGCAGCAAGGTGAGCTGAGCTTCCTCCACTCCCCGAACCCAACAGTATATCTGCCCTCCACCCACCCCACTTGTCTCGCACCGCGATTGCCCAGGCCCCATGCGCGCGCGCGTTGCGGGGCGGCATTGTCCCCACCCCCCAAATGGTGCTCGTCTCGCGCTGCTCCTACGGGCGGTCCGCTGCATCCGTCGGCCGTCGCCGCCGTCCGCCTCGCCGGGGAGTTTGGAATTTGGCGCGAAACCCTAGCCCCCTGCCAGAATTCGGGGTGGCGCGGGTCGGATCAGGGGAGCCCGGGTGCGCCCCGAGCAGGGGAATCAGTTTTGAATTGCGCACTGTTGCCGTGCCCAAGTTTGCTACGCGTTTGGGAACTATTTTTTTTCCGCTCCCGCATCCGGCTGAATTTCGTGTTGGGAAATGGAGCGAGCTCGTTCTGTTGGTGATCGGGCCAAAACCCTAGCTTGGCTCGTCGTGCTTTCACCGGAATTTAGAATCAGGGGAGCTCCGTGCTCGGGGGCGCGTTGCCTTTCTTTACTTATGATTTTTGTTTCGAACCCTGCTGCTGTGGCTCACTATGGTCTTGCCTCTGACTCTGGGATCCCTGCACACTTTTACTTTGTAGGTTCTCATTAGATTCTCGATTTTGTCACTGGCTGTTGGGTTTTGCTGCGCCGGAAGAGCTCAGAAGACTTCCCTTGGGTTTATGCATAAAAAGGTGGTTAGGGTTGCAGAACTGGATTGAATAAGCTTCCTATGGTCTTTATTGTGCTAGAACCTTCTAGCTTACTGCTTCGTCAGCTAACAAGATCCAACTTTGGTGACATGAGTATTTCTCCTCGACCTGCTACTCTGCACGGTCTGCACCTTTAGATGTTGCATCAGCCATCAGGGCAGCCTCTGCACATATTAGCTCACTGGGACACTGATGGAAGCAAATACTATGAAATTTCATCCGGCATTAAAAGCCTATTGCTAAACCTCCAGCAGTATTGGTGCAGAACTCCGTAATGACAACCTCTAATTCATGCATTACTTATCTTCTTGTGTACCTTCATTTGCTCTTTGTGGATTTAATGTTGTTGTTTGTTAGACTTTTTTGCTTCAAAGTGAGGTTCTAAAGTTTCATTTTCATGTCAAGCCTAATCTTTCGATTGATTAGCAAGGTTATGGGACCTAATCCAGTTTTAAAACTGTTCCGTTGGTTCTTAATTAATTGAACCTGGACCAAACAGCATTTTTTTGCTCTTGTTTTTTTATTTGTCTTACACATTTCTAACATATTTTGTTATTAATTGCAGTTAGTTCTCCTGTTGGTTGATTTGTGTACTGGGACATATTGGATTAGAGGAGCCAGAAAACTTGAAAATTTACTTTGAACTTATATTCATGTCCTGATTGTATGGAATCCCATTTCTAAGAGATGCCATTATCGACACCACCACCGCCAAAAAATTTTCTCCCACTACCATCACCAGTGGCTGGGCAGAGGACTCGTATTAACCTTGGGGAAATCAAACTAAAACTAGTTAAGAGGATTGGTTCAGAGCGAGCAAAGAAGTACTTTGAGCACCTGCAGAGGTTTTTGTCTTTGAAGCTGAGCAAGACTCTATTTGACAAGTTCTGCCTCACAATACTCGGCCATGATAACATTCAGCTTCATAACCACCTCATTTGCTCTATTCTCCACAATGCCTGCCAAGCCAGTAGCCCACCGACAGTCAGTACACCTAAATCAATTGGAGTTGCCAAGAATTCAAATCATGTTTTAAGTCCTACAGTCCCTGTCTCTGACATTAGTGATGTTCTGCATCATCATGTGAAGGACCACTATCCACAAAGCAGAAATGCACATGTTCTCCAGGAGAATGGTGCTGTGCATTTGACCAAACTGAAGAGATTTCCGCAGCCTCAACAAAGTGAACTTGTGGAACAACTGTCCAAACGATCACGTGTGGAGAATGCATATTCAAATTTATCTGATTCCACAAATAGCAACTGTACTGGTATCTCTGGTAGAGAACATGTGGAAGCGGTTGCAGAGCATGCTCGATGTCCCATAACTGCCCCACTAGGGGCTGCCTTCTGTTCTTGTCATATTGGTCATTTTGGTGGGAATTTGAAAACTTTGACACTTCCCTCTAGTTCTAGCAGTGATAACTCTGTTTGTTGTTATGACCTTGGTCAGCTGTGTGATACTTCATCACTGAGACAGCGTATGGGAAGAATAGCAGAAACAGAAGGGTTAGATGGTGTGTCATTAGAATGTGCTAATTCATTGAATAATGGAGTTGATTTTTTCTTGAAACAACTTATTGGATCTTGTATGGAGCTAATATCAGCAAGATCTCAGCATGATCGAATAAATCATATGGCACTAAAACAACAGTTGGGTCAAAAGCTATTAATTGGTGTGCAGCTGCAAAATCAGGTCCATGGTCGAAGTGCCACTACATGTCCGCAAATGCACTCAGTTTCATTGCAAGACTTCAAGGCTCTATCAGAGACAAATCCTCAGCTGCTTGGAGTCAATGCATCACTGGTACTTGAAAAAATGAATTCATGACTAATCAGTTAGGATGCAAATGGATTAATCTTTCTACAGAGTTTGATTTTTGCCTATCAGGCAAGAGGATTGAAAGCTCAAAATCCTATCTTTGTCACATGCACCATCAGTCAATGGTATGTGGATGTTTGCACGACTTAGAAAATGCATCCAGCTGAGGTCGTAGCACCAAATGTGACAATGATGAAGTGTGAGCCTTGCCCAGCGTACTTCTCCACAAATTCCATGTGAACATCCAAGTCCTGACTTACTTCTGCGCATATATGCAGCTGAGGTGTTTCTTCCTATTTCATCTCTGTTGCCTTGCGAAGTCCAAGCCTGCCTCCATACACTTACTGCAGCTGAGGTGTTACTTCTGTTTCATCTCTGCTACTCAAAGGATGTTTTGACATTCTTAGTCTCATATGTAGCAGACACCAAATCTTCTCAGCATGGTGTGTCTCCTATGGTGCATGGTGTATATTTTCATAATTTATTGATAGGCAACTGAAGATCCTGTTCTGGTGAACTCCATGGCTCACTATTAAGACTGCTCCATCAAAATAAGTGAAGATCTCATAACTTCTAGAGAATGTTGATCATAGAAAGACATCCATTTTGTGCTTCTGTGCACCAGTGAGGAGTCAAGACTGTACACGATGCAAGGTGCAAAGCAGATTCAGTACAGGGCTTCCAGGACAAAAAGATGTTGATCGGTAAGCCTATGGCACTAGTGTGGTATAAATTGTTACATTTGTACTATTGACTTTCGAGAATGTAGATACTAAAATTTTTTTGATGTTTGTTATGTTTTGCCTGTCAACCCCTCACAACTGGTAAAAGTTACAAAATATAGTTTGACAAGCCATACTCTGAATATTTGTTCTAACTGTTCCGTTATTGTATTTAACATAAACTGTTTAAATACACAGTCTCCTTTCTGTTAGGTTATGCAAGTACAAAACATTTAATCCATATCTTGACTGTTTATATTCATCTACAATGGGTTCTATTTTCAGGTTTTTTACCTTTAGTTTGTGTTGTTGCCTGTTATGTGTATAAGCAGAATTTAGAACTCAGTTTCATTTCGCTCTCATGAGATGTAGGGAAATTGAATTCATGCATGCATATATCTATATTGGAGATTTCTATATTGGAGATTGCCTTGTCCTGCAGTCTGTCTTCAAGCTCCATATTTCCTAGATATCCATGTTGCATCTTTTTGAACTTCAAATTAATCAGTAATATGGAAGTAGAATAATTTTAATATCATGGCCTTCACTTGCTAAACTTAGGCAAACATATTGGAAATGTAGCGAATGCAAATTCATATCTAGGTGATCATGCAAAGTTATAATGTGGCCAATTGGAGTGTGTTTAGATGGACTAGATTTAACTGGAGTGGGTAACCACATTGATCTGTGACTAGGGGCTCATGTTGGGTTTCAACTCTAGCCTACCCCAACTTGCTTGGGACTAAAAGGCTTTGTTGTTGTTGTTGTTGGGGAACCACATTGATCTGCGTCCATAGGGGTGATTGTGCATGCATTGTTCTATGTAATAAAAAAAAGAGCGATTTCTGTGGCTGATGCTGATTAGAAAGAAATTGGACTGTTAATTAACATATACACATTTTTTATGACCATGATATTCAGAGAGTATAGAAAGAAATTAAACATATGAAGCTCATATGAATCGAAGTCAAGATTATATTAATCAATAGTGAACTAGATTGAAATGGATCAAGCACAAAGATTTTGTGTGGCCAATGGATTTCGCTGGATAGCATGTTCAACTCTGAACTGGTATAGGCACACTGAAGTCATTCACTTATTTTGGGGCTAAGTGCAGAAAATGAAATTTGAAAATTTTGGAATTGAGAGATGCAAAATATTTTGGTTGGGCAAACCTTTAATCCATAGGGATGCTTATGGGTATAGTGTCTGAAGATGAAAATGTGCTAGTAGTTGGGTGCCTTTGGTTAGAGAATTTGGGTTCATGTGAGACCCTCCCAAAACAATCTTTTTACTTTTCATCACAGAAGCAAATTGGTATGTGCTAGGCTGCGTAAGGCGTATGAGTGAAAGATGGGAGGACGAGGCTTGAACTGTCGGCGGCGAGTGGATGGCGCCGTGGCCGGCGGCTGGCTGCTACGAACGGGAATGGCAAGAACTAGACGGAGATAGGGCTGGGTGCCCAAGGGAGACAGAAAGTCTCAATCCCAGGCTGTCCTTTTCATTCGCCGTGGTTCAGTATTTATACTGGTTTCTTACAGACTTGATCCTAAACACAAGGAGGTCCTGACCACGCTAACTCCACAAACAAAGCTGCTAAGAATAGAGAAACGCTAATTCAAGGCACAGACATGCATCCATACACTAATAGAATTATTCAAACAGCCTTGCATGCTGCTACTAATTTTGGCGATCATTCTCAGCCAGTGGCAAGGCTCCGGGCTTGTCGAGCATAGCTCAGCCAGTAGCCCTGGTCCTTCGCTGGTACTGTTGACCCACCATAACATCTCTTCCCGCCTCGACAAACAGCTCGTCCTCGAGCTGCACATCCGGGTAGAGAGTCTTGAAGTCGTCCAGGGGCTCCCAGGTGGCGTCGTCGTCTGGAAGGCCTTGCCACTTGACGAGGATGCGCCATGCGCCGCGACGAAGCTGGGCGTGTATGACCTGCTCAGGGGCTGGCAGTAGTCGCCCGTCCTGAACCGGTGGCAGCACGACTGGTGCTGATGGTGGTGAGCCAGCGTAGTTGTAAGGCTTTAACAGCCCCACGTGGAAGACGTCATGCAGGCGCGCGTTCGCGGGGAGTCGGAGACGATAAGCCACTGGCCCGATGCGCTCGACGATCTGGAACGGCCCGGCGTAGCGTGGGCGCAGCTTGCCCTTGGACGGCGAAGCGAGCGCATGGGTGGGTCGATGGAGAAGTCGGAGCAGCACCCATGCGCCCACGTCGAACTCCACCTCGCGATGGTGCTCATCGTAGTGGCGCTTGGCGTACTGCTGGGCCTGAAGAAGACGCTCGCGAACCTCCTCGAGGAACGCGTCGCAGTCCCGCAGCATGGCGTCCACCGCCTCCGTCTGGGCCGTCCCGGTGTGGTGTGGCAGGAGGGGTGGCGGGGGTCGGCCATACACAATCTTGAACGGCGACGCCCGGAGCGCCGTGTGGTACGAGGTGTTGTAGCAGTACTCCGCCCAGGAGAGCCAGTCGACCCACGAACGAGGCCGATCACCTGTTGCACAACGCAAGTACATTGCGATGATCTTGTTGACGACCTCGGACTGGCCATCCGTCTGAGGGTGGAAGGCCGTACTGAGCCGCTGCTTGACACCTGCACATTTAAAGAGGTCGCGCCAGAGAGTGCTGGTGAAGACAGGGTCGCGATCGCTGACGATGGAGCTGGGGAAGCCGTGCAGGCGCACGATCCCGAAGGCACGGGCGACGGAGGCGGCGGTGTAGGGGTGGCTAAGCGCGATGAAGTGGGCGTACTTCGAGAAGCGGTCCACCACCGTCAGGACCACAGACTTGTCGTGCACCTTCGGAAGCCCCTCGATGAAGTCCATGGAGATATCCGCCCACACCTGCGACGGAACGTCCAAGGGTTGAAGTAGGCCGGCTGGCTGTGTCGTCGGCGTCTTGTTCCGCTGGCACACGTCGCAGGAGCGAACGAAGTCGTGCACCAGCTGGCGGTCTCCGGGGATATAGAAGTCTGTGCGGAGGCGCACAAGGGTTTTTTGAACCCCCTCGTGCCCCGCCGAGTGAGCCAAGGCCACCACCTGGTGGCGCAAGTCGTCGGTGGCAGGCACGTAGATGCGCTTGCCGTGGAGGAGGAAACCGTCGTCGGCTGCCCACGGCTCGCCTAGAGAAGCAGCCTCCAGCTGCTGCAACAGGTCGCACGCGACCGGGTCGGCAGCGGTGGCGCGGCGAATGTCGGCGTAGAGGTCGAAGGACGGCCCGGGGAGGGCATAGAGCGCCGCGGTCTCCTCATCGCGGCGGGACAATGCGTCGGCCGCCGAGTTGAGCCGCCCAGGGCGGTATTCGACGGTGAAGTCGAACCCGAACAGCTTGCTGAGCCACTGGTGCTGGGGCACGGTGGACAGCCGCTGGTCCAGGAGGAACTTCAGGCTGTAGTGGTCGGTGCGGACGAGGAACCGGCGCCCCCACAAGTACGGGCGCCAGTGTCGGACTGCTTGAACCAGCCCAATGAGGTCGCGCTCGTAGGCCGCCAGCTTCACATGGCGGGCGACGAAGGGTCGACTGAAGAAGGACAGGGGTCCCCCGCCCTGGTGTAGGACGGCGCCGAACCCTGTGCCGGAAGCGTCGCAGTCGACCATGAACTGGCGCCTGAAGTCTGGCATCTGTAGAACCGGCGCCGACGATAGCGCTCGCTTGAGGGCAGCGAAGGCCTCGTCTGCCTCCGCTGTCCAGACGAATGCCTCCTTCCGCAGGAGACGTGTGAGGGGGACCGCGATGGAGCCGAAGTCGCGGATAAACTTCCTGTAGTAGCCGGCGAGGCCCAGGAAGCCACGCACCCCGCGTGGAGAGCGCGGCGGCGGCCATGAGGCGACAGCGGCCACCTTGTCGTTGTCCATGGCGACCCCGTCGGCGGAGATGACGTGGCCGAGGTAGGCGACGGAGAGAGCCCCGAAGGAGCACTTCGACCTCTTCAAAAAGAGGCCGTGGGCTCGTAGGGCGGTGAAGACAAGGCCGACATGTTGTAGGTGTTCGGACCACGACGTGCTGTAGATCAAAATGTCGTCGAAGAAAACTAGCACAAACCTGCGGAGGAAGGGGCGGAGCACGTCGTTCATCAGTGCCTGAAATGTCGCAGGGGCGTTGGAGAGCCCAAACGGCATCACCAGGAACTCGAAGTGGCCGTGGTGTGTGCGGAACGCCGTCTTCTTGATGTCCGCTGGGTGCATGCGCACCTGGTGGTACCTCGAGCGGAGGTCGAGCTTGGTGAAGTACTTGGCCCCGTGGAGCTCGTCAACCACCGGGATCGGGAATTTGTCCTTGGACGTCCGGTCGTTGAGCGCGCTATAGTCGATGCAGAAGCGCCACGACCCATCCGCCTTCTTGACGAGGAGCACGGGCGTTGAGAACAGCGAAGTGCTAGGGCGGATGATGCCCTGCTCCAGCATGGCGGCGCACTGCCGCTCGAGCTCATCCTTCTGCAACTGAGGGTACCGGTACGGCCGTACTGCCACCGGCGCTGTCCCGGGCAGCAGGTGTATGCGGTGGTCGTAGGGGCGGGCTGGTGGAAGGCCGCGTGGTGTGTCGAAGACGGTGTCGTGCTGAAGTAGGAGCTCGTCCAGCAGCGGGTGGTGCGGGTCCGAAGCGATCGTGGCCAACGACCGCTGCTCGGAGGGCGCACCCGGGGCGCCCACACACTGCCACGTGATGTGGCGTCCCTCGTGCAAGAAGGACACAGTGAGCCCCTCGAAGTCCCAGGTGAGGGGCCCTAGCGTGCCGAGGAAGTCGACGCCGAGGATGAAGTCGAAGCAGCCGAGCGCGAGCCCGACACAGGTGATGGAGAAGGGCACCCCGCTGATGTCGACGGGCACGTCTCGGGCGATCCCCTCACACGGCACGCGCTCGCCGTTGGCCACCGTGACGCGGAACTAGTCACCCCCCTTAGGAGTGAGACCAAGGCGCCGCATGGCCGCACCCTGGAGGAAGGTGTGGGTGGAGCCGGTGTCCAGGAGGGCGAGGAGGCGCTCGCCCTTGATCGTCACGGGCAGGAGCATGGTGTGGTACGTCCTGATTCCTGCAAGAGCGTGTACAGAAACGACAAGGGTGTGAGCGTGAGCGTCCACTGCGGCGGCGGGCTCCTCGGGCAGGACTGCATCTATGGCCTCCGCGTCGCCGTCGTGGAAGTCGTCCACCTCCAGGAAGAACAGGCGGGGGCACACGTGCCCACGCACGTACTGCTCGTCGCAGTTGTAGCAGAGGCCCTGGCGACGGCGTTCCTGCATCTCCGCCGGTGTCAAGCGACGGAAGGTGCGGGTGGGTGTAGCGGATCCGGTCGGGTTCAGCGTCGTAGGAGCGGGCGCAACGGTCGTACTGCCTCCCCCAGCAGCGGGGCGAGCCGAAGGAGACAGCCGTTGGGGAGGGCGGGTGCCACGCTGTGCAGGTGCGGCGAAGGCTGCGGCCTTGCGCTCGAACATGCGCGCCAGGTACATGGCCGTCTGGAGGTCGCCGGGGTCGTGCATTTCCACGTCCGCGCGGATGTGGTCAGGTAATCTACCCACGAAGAGTTCCGCCTTCTGGCGGGTGGAGATGTCCCGTGCGTGAGCAAGGACCGCCTGAAAACGACCCGTGAACTCCTCCACTGTGGAGTGGAAGGGCAACCGGCCCAGCTCTGCCAGGCGGGAGCCGCGAATTGGCGGTCCGAAGCGAAGGCGACACAGTTCCTTGAACCGATCCCATGGCGGCTGGCCCTCGTCCTGCTCGAGGGCATAATACCATGTCTGGGCGTCGCCCGTGAGGTGGTAGGACGCCATCCAGGTGCGCTGCGATGCCGGCGTGAGTTGGCCCCGGAAGAATTGCTCACAATGCGTGAGCCAATTTAGCGGATCGACGGAGCCGTCGTACGTTGTGAACTCGATCCTGTGGAACTTGGGCGGCCCATTGTGTTGCGCTGCTGCAGGGGCGCCCCCCTCGTAGCCGGTCTCGGGGTAGGATGGTGCTGAGGGCGCCAGGTTGCCGCCCGGGATGAGGAGGCCGTTGGTGCCGCTGTAGAGGGTACCCGACATCGTCGGCGCGCCATGCTCGGGCACGTGCGACCGAGGAGGCACCGATGTGTAGACCGGCCCGGAGTAGCTCAGCGCCCATGGCGGGATCTGGGACGGCGACGGCGGAAAGCGGAGCTGGGTGATCGGGACGGACGACGAAGGTGGCAGCGGTGACGTCGAGGGCGTTGCCTGGTGGGTCATCCCGTAGGTGTAGGAGGCCGCCGCTGAGGGCTGGATCGCGCCCGACGGGTTGATCTGCGGCAGGAGCGGTTGTTGCAGCGGTGGGTTGTTGAAGAGCTGGAGCACGGAGTTCATCGTCAGCCGCAGCTCGGCCATGCCGTGGCTGAGGTCGACGATGGCGGCCGTCGTCTGCTCCGGGGTGAAGACCGCGCGCGGCCCCCCTTGCACGTCCTGTGCCAGTGGCTGCGAGGAGGTCGGCACCAGGGCCGATGTAGACGCGGGCAGCTAGGGCAGGACGGAGGAGGCGGGCGGTGCCGTTGTGGAGGAGGGCGGAACGGCGGTGGAGGCTGGAGGGATCGACATGGCTCTGGATACCAGGTTGGTATGTGCTAGGCTGCGTAAGGCGTATGAGTGAAAGATGGGAGGACGAGGCTTGAACTGTCGGCGGCGAGTGGATGGCGCCGTGGCCGGCGGCTGGCTGCTACGAACGGGAATGGCAAGAACTAGACGGAGATAGGGCTGGGTGCCCAAGGGAGACAGAAAGTCTCAATCCCAGGCTGTCCTTTTCATTCGCCGTGGTTCAGTATTTATACTGGTTTCTTACAGACTTGATCCTAAACACAAGGAGGTCCTGACCACGCTAACTCCACAAACAAAGCTGCTAAGAATAGAGAAACGCATACACTAATAGAATTATTCAAACAGCCTTGCATGCTGCTACTAATTTTGGCGATCATTCTCAGCCAGTGGCAAGGCTCCGGGCTTGTCGAGCATAGCTCAGCCAGTAGCCCTGGTCCTTCGCTGGTACTGTTGACCCACCATAACACAAATGTACACTAGAGCTTGGACAAGTTACAGGTCCAAACTTGTAGAAGCGTTATCTTTTTATTTTTGGTTCTTGAACATGTAAGAGAGCTGTGTATCACTTCATTAAAAAGAGAAACAGGAGTGATAGGAGAAGTGTCATCAATATTCATCAGCAATTTTTAGTCACTTGAACAATAACAGTCACATTAATGAAATGAAACATATGAACTATCCACCTACACAGTTGAGTACATATTTTCATGAACCAGAGCAGTCTTTTACTCTGCAATATGAAAAGAAGGTTTGTTACTATGGCTCCGTCAGTGCCTCACATCTGTGCTCACTCTCAGCCAGACATGGCAGTCTCAAATCTGCCCACCAAGGCCATTACCTTGTTCTTCCTTTCCTGGATAGGCTTGCTCCTGCCCTCCTCTGTGGCTTCATTGCTCCTCCCTTCATCCTTCCTCCACTTGTGTGCCAATTCCACGGTCTTTGTTGGCTGCATTATCTTCTCCTCCTTAGTTTTAGCCTTTTCTTGTGCTATCAGCTCATGTTCAATAACAGCATCCCTTAACTCAGTTCCACTAGCAGCTTCTTTTAATGCAGTTTCACAGTCAACTTGCTTTATCTTGGCTCCATCATTAGCTTCCTTTGATTCACTTTCACTGGCAGCTTCGTTTAGTTTGGTCTGATCAACAGTTTCATTTAGCTCAGTTGCACAGACATCTTTCTTCAACCCAGTTTCATCAACAGCTTCCTCCGATTCAAATTCATCAACTGCTTCTTTCGGGATGTTTATATCACTGTTTCCAACATAAGTCCTGTCACCTGTGCTCAGGTCTTCATTGTCCTTTCCATCATGTTTCTCCTCCGAAATGCCCCCTGTGTTCTCTTGATTCTTGTATTCCTCCGGACTAGAGGATGTCTTGCTATTGAGATCCACAGATTTCAGATCAACAGGGTCAGGGAGCCGTTCATGCAAGTGCTCCTCTATGGAAGAGGTGCTTATGCTCTCCGTCTCATCAAATTCCATCAACAGCTCAACATCTTGTTCCTCGATTTTTGGTCTCTCTTTTTGTCTCGCCGGCACACTTGTTGTCCTCTGGATAGAGACATAATTCTCGGCTCCCATTCTTTTCTTTGTTCTAGCGCCAGGAGCACGAGTGGAAGATGCAGCTTGAGTTTTTCCAGCTCCAAGAGGCCCTGCGGTTGTTTTCTGAGATTTCGGCTTTACGGAAGATGCTGCTGCCTTCTCAAAACCAGGCCTTGTAGACAGATTATTACTCTTCTGCATGGTGGATGGTGATTTTGCTGACCTGGTCATATCCTTGGATGAGGTGTTTGGAGCTGCAAGGGCTGGAGGCCAAACAGATGTGGCACCAGGCTTTTCTGCTTTTCTTCTCATTGTGTTTGTTTGCCTTGCACCAGCCATGGAGGAAGCAGAGTGCAGTGTCTTTCCGTGACTTGAAGAGGCTGAGCTAGATGTGGACCGGGATGAGGTCGAGCGAGCGTTGAATGATGATGCGGGTCGACAGGTGTTGGATGAGATTGAAGCGGGAGATGGGGATAATCTGCGATCAGGAGAGGTTGGGACGGATCTTGCACGCCGTAGCCCTTGGTCAGACTCACTGGGTTTGAGCCCTGGGGACATGTTCTGAATGCCCCGGTTGACTCTAGCATTCTGCTGAGGGTCCCTTCTTGATGTTGCCATTGCCTATGAGCTATTCTGCCAACAAAAAAAATGCACAAATGAATGATCCTCTTAGTTCTCTCTGCCTCCGGGTTATAAACTGCAACCATTTTTATGCCATCATGAGAAAAAAGTACTAGGTTGGCATTGTATAGTATACAATAATTGGGCTTCACTAGCAATTCAACACGTTATGAATGATTGTGGAATGATTGTGCCTTTTTATGTGCAGTTCCATCTAAGAGAAGGCAAATAATTGTGGAATATTGACTGCAAAGCGCGCAAACTGAGGATTAATAGGAAGTAAATGGCATCGTTCAAGGTAAAATTATGCTAATAATCATTTGAAACAGCATAATACATTTTAGAAGGGCACTCATTACTTAGCTGCTTATTTTATTTGTTTTCCCAGCATCACACATCATGCATGCCTATTCACACCTACCAACTGTGGTTTTCAGATGCAACAGCCGAGAGAACATTGCAACCACACAGATCCAAACTATGCTGCCATTCTGCCAAGAAAGAGGGCATACCTCGGCTGACCTCCGAGCTGTTCACACGGAGTCCAAAGGCCGATCAATCTCTGCAATCCATGGTCACCAATGGAATAGAGAAGGAGAATGCTTGCATTGATGTGCCCCACTTTTTAGGGCCTGCCTTCTTCACCCCGAGAATCTAGGCGGTTGCTGTGTTGAAATAGTCCGAGGAAGGCCACTGGCTGAAAAGACTTGTGAATGTTTGGCCCTTGTGCTTCCGTTGGTTGTATTCGGTGGGCAGTCCATAAATAGTGAGCAGAAACGTCCCTGGCCTCCGTTGAGCCGCTATTCTAGATGTCCGGGCAACGGATCCGCCGTTTTGGCTTTTCAAGCCTATATAAACGGAGGGCAGCCAGGCACGGTTACATGCGTGCCTGTCTATGAACTGCTTTGTTGCTGGCACGCGTGTACCCTACTGCACATTGTGCATGTTTGACAAGAGATTGTATTCTGTATACCGTGGGACTCTGTCACGATCACAAGTCACATGACATGAGTTTAGCAAGGCAGTGTATACTTGTGGTCCTGGTGTTGAGAAAACATCAGACCAGACCTCTATTCTGAGCATATCGCGAAACGTTCCCAGGACATATATGGTGTCAAATATGCAAATGTGACTTGATTAAGGGCAATTAAAAGTTTCGACGGAATCGCAGCTCTGCTCTGACCCCTGTTTCGTAGACAAATGAGTGTCTTTTTATAATTTTATTAGATTTATTATAAAAAGAGTAGTTTTATGAATGCAGCCATAAACTTAAAAAGTACTGTCCATACCTTAAAAGAGGACACGTCTTATTTTTAAAGGGGTCAACCAATTTAAGTTCAATTATATTTATGGCTACACACCCTTTGCAATATCCAGATGAACCTACTGCAACAATTAGTTTTAACTACTGAAACACCTAAAACATGAAGATGTTCACATAGTTGAAAAGTTCTAATATGGCTAGAGGGAGAGGGTGAATAGCCTATTTAAAGATTTCTATAAACTCATTAGAGCACAGAGTTAGTATAATAAATGACGTAATGCAAATTTGCTCTAGTTCTACAAGAGATGCAAGCCATCTATCCAAGCAAGTCTAGTTAGTATAATCTCTATTTTCAATCAATGACTAAGTCACTACTTACACTAGTAAGCTACGCAAAGTTTCTATACAAAAAGGTAAGCTACACTGGTTTGCGGTAATGTAAAATAGTGAGATATAATCTTTATACCGTCATATAGAGGGGATGAACCAATCACAATGATATGAATTCCAATCACTGGGAGAAATCTAATGAGGCAATCATAATGGAGACATAAGATTTTTCTCTCGAGCTTCACGTACTTGCCAGCACGTTAGTCCCCGTTGTGTCGACCAACACTTGGTGGTTCGATGGCTAAGAGGTGTTGCACAAACCTCGTCTACACAATTGGATACTGCAAGAAACTACACACAAAGTGAGGTAGCTCAATGACATGAGCAATCCATAGAATTGCCTTTGGCACTTTGCCGGGGAAGGCACAAGAACCCCTCACAATCACTGGTAGATGGCCACGAACAATCACCAACTCGTGACAATACTCCTCCACTGCTTCAAGCTGTCTAGGTGGCGACAACCACCAAGAATAACAGGAACTCCATAGCCACAATGATCTCCAAGTGCAACTAGATGTAATCACTCAAGCAAATACACATAAAATCACTCCCAATTACCGATCCAAAAGGTAGGGTGCACATACGAGTAACTAGAGTCTAAGCACCACGTTTAAACTACGAATACTACTTTAATCCAAGAGCGACAAGAATTGAAGTACTCAAAAGAGTTGTAAACTGAAAGAACAATAATAACAATAAAAATTTACTTGAATTAGAAGTTGATTACTGAAGAAATCTTAGAAGCAGGCTCCAATAGAACTTGACCCCACAGGTATAAGCCAGACAAGAGACACTAACAGGCCAGAGCTTCCTCCAAACTCATCCCCAACACTCTACATTTCTATATGTAAATAAGACTAGTCTTCATCTTTGGAGGACTACAAGACTAATCTTCTCCTGAATATTTGGCTCTTGATCCTATGGGGGTATGAACCCCTATACCTTTACGGTTGTATTTGGGTAGTTTCATGCTAAGGAAGTTGGCCCACTAGAAGATGACGTATGGCTTGATTACTCTATTGAAAGTCTCGTCCTAGGATGGGCAGTAGACTTGGAGATCAAGCAGGATCCTAGTCTATTAGAATAGGAATCGATATCTGGCTATCTATGGCAACTGTAACCGATTAGGATTAGTTTCTAGATTTATAACCCTGCTTCTCGGACTATATAAGGGTGAGCAGGGACCCCTTTCAGAACATATTAAATCTTATATCATCAATAGAATCAGACACATGATGTATGTACTACGCCCTCACGGTGGCCGAACCTGGATAAGATCCTTATCTTTGTCTTGCGTCACCATCTAGTTTGTAGCTTGCGCATCTGTCTGCCAACAATCTACTACCTTGGACATACCCCTAGGTAGACTGACGACCATATTTCATCGACAGTGGCGCGCTAGGTAGGGTGTGTGTACAACTTCCTTGGTGAACCAGATGGTCATCATCCCCAACTTCACGACCGTGGCGGACAGCATCACGTTCATCGTCGGCTAGATCACCTGGACCATCGGTTTCAATAGCTTCGCCGCCACTACCATGGAGGAGACACAGATCCAATCTATGTCGATCACTTCTTCACCAACACTGGCAATGGCTCCATCCACGTTGGCTACAGCTCTAACCACTCCAGCAACGTCTACGACCATACTAATGACGCATTGTCTGCATCCCCGCTACAAAGGGAAGCAGGTCGACAACGCCGATCTGCTCGGAGCTATTGATCAAGTCGGCCTCAAGCTCTCTAAAACCCTAGCTCCAGTGGATTCAATTTAGAATTAGTCTTCCGAGCAGACAACTGCCAGCCGTGATGGATCTACCCGACCAGCTCAGACTACTCAACCTAAGCAGTTGAACACAGTCTAATAGTCACCACCACTCCTGGAGGATGGATCGTTCGCTCTAAACTGGTTCTTACGACTGACCACAATCCTCTAGAGTATCAAGCTCAGGTAACCAACCTTGTGGTTTTTTCATATGGACTAGAAAATTCAGCCTCTAAGTTCATGCCCTACACCCAGCATCTCTTCGTGGGTTCCGAGCAAACGGATCGGGTGTCAAATTTGCATATTTTGAACATGCCCCGACCGCATCACTTCATCAACATGGTCACCATCAAAGACCCCTCGCAAGTCCCGCACCGGGTCTAGCACTTCAATTACACGGTCTAGCACCGGGTCCATTGTTGATATTTGTTAACGCCATCAGGAAATGATCCGCAAGAGCACGGATATCGGTGAGCACTTCACCCGGGAGGTTATCCAAAGTATCGTATTTATATTTTTACTACTGGGAGAAAGCGTGCATCTGACTAACCAAATCTATTGCTACTACCCTTTAGGATACAAACAATGTGATTTGATGTGAGCGATGTATAGAGAAGACTACAACCGCACTCTCGTTCTAACCTTGGTAAGGATGATCTACTGTTCTATTGGGGAGGCTTACAAAATCTTGACACCACAAAGGATGTTCGACCCGCACCTATAAACCCTACCGATCCTGCTAACGGGATTGTGGGCTACAAAGGTAGCTACGGAAATGTCACGTTCCTCGCTACTACCACGGTCCAGCTAGACAGGGGATATCTATGAGTACCCTAGCCCAAACACCACGTTGAAGCTAGCAATGATTACTCTAAACTCTACCGAAGAGATTAAAGTAAACTCATAAACCAAAGAACAGTAAGAACAAAGAACTTACTAGAATTTAGAAGTCGAAATACTGAAGAATCCTAGGAGCAAGCCTCGGGTTAGGAGACTTGATTACTTGATCCCGAAGGTACAACCTCGGAGTAGACACCGACAGGCCGGGCTTCCTCAGATCTACACCTCCACTCTATCTCTCTCAATCTAGAAGAACTAATTCTAATCTCACATTGGATGCTAAGCCCTATGAGGTTGGAACCCTAGAGGGACCTCTCTCTCCGAATCCTCTCTGGAAAGGGGGCCTGCTTATATATCCCTCCTCCAGGGGCCAGGGGGCCTGCTTATATAGCCCCTCCAAATGAACGTGGGCCGTCGAATCAAACCGACCTTAATCGCACGGTTTTCCTTAATCCTTTAGGTCGGTGGAGCATAATCCGCGAGACGGGACCTGATTGGTCCCTGTAGCAAGGCGGGCGCCCAAGGGGGGAGGGCGGGCGCCCTGCCCCCGGGCCCGCTCGGCCTCCCGTTCGTTCCCGTGGCTACTGGAGTCTTCTAGATGATAGAAAATTACGCAGCACGTTAATATCTCTATGTAAACCCGACATGTGGGCCTTTTCTCCATATTTCCTGATAACCCCCTGCAGAAATAGACAAACACCAAAACTCGTGGAATTCTGTCAGATGAAACCCTAAGTCTGGGTGTTGGTTGCATTTGGATCCTTTTCTTTATTTATTTGATGATTAAATTTGGTACTTAAGGACCGTCAACAACTCCCCCAAGCTTACCTCTTGCTCGTCCCTGAACAAGGATGGACTGAAGAGTTTATGCAGTGGTTTCATGCCTTAAAAGTACACATGCGTTCAAGCAAGATCTCATCTCTGAGTTAGAGTAAACTGTTAAGACTTAAAACTTACTCATTTTACCTTTCACCATGGGGCTTGCAACCGTCACTTGTGTCTTGAGCAGTAAAAAGATAGAACGGTCAAGTCAAGCGCCATGTCTCTTATTCTAGATCAGCTATAGCTCTGGAGTTTTTGCAGATTTTCAAATAAAACTCAGAGATTCCTTGTATGACTCTCTCAAATCTCTCTTTTGTGGTATTTCTGGATCCTTACCAAGGCAGTAATGGTATATGCTTTCTCTCAAAGTATGTGGTATTTTTGGTATGAGGCATAGTGATATTGCCTTCTCTCTCATCCTATTCTAATAAGGTTTTGATATCTGGAGCTCATAGGTGGGAGACAGATAATACATACTTACAAGACATTTATTGCATAGTCAAACCATGGATCAAGAGAAACAAGTCAATAAGTCAAATCAAGATGTGCATGTATGGCGAATGAATGGTGTATGGTGATAACAATTGTGAAAGTCTAATTCTACTTCTTCTCTTTTAAGGGGATACATACCTTTCTTGCACTTTGAAGCTTTTTGAGGAGAATGAGATTCTCTATATTTTCTTTTTCTTTTCTCTCAGGTGGGTATCTTATACCCCTAATTCTACTGTCGGACACTTGTCCATTTTTACCTCTCGTCTCACTTTTTCTTTTCTTCGAGGTTCCGGGCACTTGCCCCTTTTTATTTACTCATATTTTCTTTTTCTTTTTTTTCAGAGCACTCACCCTCCTAGAATAATGTAGCAAGTGGTAGTAACCAAAATATCTCGAGCATTTATTTCACAGGGAATAATAGGGATAGGAAAAAGTTTTTGGCTATTCTCTCCCGGATAGGAGTAGAATTATTTTAGGTGAATCTGGAGATGGAATTGAGTGGATGTATGTGGATGCGTACTTCCAGAGTAGAAGTAGCATGTATGAGTGAACGTGGAAGTGGATCTTGATTTTAACTGCATGACAAGCTTCTAAGGGTCTACACAGCTTGACCACACTCAATGCTCATAAGCAGTAAAAAGTAAATGTGTGGCTCAAAGTCTAGCAAGCATGTATATATGGCTGTGGTAGGAATTTAAACTCTCATCATACAGGAACTCATCATGCAATATTTTAAAAATTTTCAAAGATAATATTCTCCAGAATTCTAGCATTTCTAGAAACAGATAAACAACAGCTCAACCTTCCCATATCATATCTGTTAACCACTTAGATTTTAGATCAAGTACTCTTCCCACAAGTTAAGGTTTAGAGCAAATCTTAGTTCATAAAAGTCATGCCTAAACTTGAGAGAGATTTCAATTTTGAGAACTAGGTACATGGGAGAGCAACTATTTATCATATCCATGTAAGAGTTTTTTGTTTAAGTTCAGTTTGGCCTAGACACTTTATTTATTTATTTAGCAAACTAAGCAAAGATATATATAAGCACAAAATTTTTATTTAGGTTTTCATGATTATGCATCTTTTTTATTATTTGAGTAAAGTATAAACGCGAGTAAAAACACTTAGCTGGATAAATGGGGGTGCTCTCCCCCAAGCTGGATTTTGACATAATTTCTTCTGATATAGCTAGCAGGTGACGGAGGTGTATTTGAATGTCGGGAGCACCCTGACAGCGATTACTATGTCCTCCGCCGGCTAGTCTTATTTAATCCTTGAATTCTGTGGAGCTCAAATAGACAACAAAGCTTTGTGGAACTGGTTAAGTGTTAGCATAAAATCTCTTAGCCTTTATCATATTGAGATTCCTCCTAATAAATTTTATTTATTTAGCAGGATCATGCACTTATTATTTTTATATTTTTATTGTAAGATGAAAACATATTTATTTTATGCCACCATAGTCAATATACCTATTGGTTTTAAACCACAAGTCTACTCACATGGGGCTTTAGATTTTATGATGCAGTGCAACGAACAAATATTTTCACCAGAAATGCTTGTTGATATTTGTTAACGCCATCAGGAAATGATCCACAAGCGCATGGATATCGGTGAGCACTTCACCCGGGAGGTTATCCAGAGTATCGTATTTATATTTTTACCACTGGGAGAAAGCGTGCATCTGACTAACTAAATCTATTGCTACTACCCTTTAGGCTACAAACAATGTGATTTGATGTGAGCGATGTATAGAGAAGACTACAACCACACTCTCATTCTAACCTTGGTAATGATGATCTACTGTTCTATTGGGGAGGCTTACGGAATCTAGACACCACAAAGGATGTTCGACCCGCACCTATAGACCCTACCGATCCTGCTAACGGGATTGTGGGCTACAAAGGTAGCTATGGAAATGTCACGTTCCTTGCTACTACCATGGTCCAGCTAGACAGGGGATATCTATGAGTAACCTAGCCCAAACACCACGTTTACGCTAGCAATGATTACTCTAAACTCTACCGAAAGAGATTAAAGTAAACTCATAAACCAAAGAACAATAAGAACAAAGAACTTACTAGAATTTAGAAGTCGAAATACTAAAGAATCCTAGGAGCAAGCCTAGGGTTAGGAGACTGGATCCCACAGGTACAACCTCGGAGTAGACATCGGCAGGCTGGGCTTCCTCCGATCTACACCTCCACTCTATCTCTCTCAATCTAGAAGAACTAATTCTAATCTCACATTGGATGCTAAGCCCTATGAGGTTGGAACCCTAGAGGGACCTCTCTCTCTGAATCCTCTCTGGAAAATATGCTAATGCAAATGATGGAATAAAAAGGAAAAGGAGTGCAAAAAAGATAAATATGGATAAATACCGATTTTACCTTCCGGCAAGGATCCAATGTTTTAAGTCTTCTGGACAAGACTTCTCACCGTGTTCATTCTTTAGGTGCATCATTTGATTAGGTGTGGGCCTTGACATCTGCACCTCTTGATACGGTGTCGCCCATGTTCTTCGTTTGTCCAGCAGTTTGAGGTGCGGCATTGGCAGCACCCTGCTCAGTGTGTTTGTGCTCGTAGATCCAAGTCCTTCACTTGGTGGAATCTGGGAGTTGTAAAACTCCTTCATGTTTTGCTCGAAGTGTACCTACTCATAGAGACAAGGCAGAGATCAAGTGCATGCCCTGTTGGTGAAAAACACCAACAGAACCAAAAGTGTATTTGTTCTTCTCGAACCTTAAGCATAGTGAGCAAGGCAAAGTTGATGGATAATAAGATCATGAGTGTAGCATTTAAAACATTTGTCTGATCAGATCGCTCGACCTAATGGAAAGATAATCTATCTATATTTATGTTTTTTATATCTTCCAAAGATTGAATGTGCAACATTTTAGCTTATATGATTAGAACTGTGGGATCACGTAGGTAGTACTAAGAACAAAGATTAAAGGACTAAACATGTTGAATTAATTGGGTTGGTTAATTTATGTTTGTCTCTTTATTCATGTGAACGCCAGAACCAAGGAGAAGCTTATAAAAGTGATAGTCAAGTACCTTAAGATGTTACCTTACTTGAAGAGTGATGGTACAGTATCACCTTGTGGAAGCTTTCCTTTCTTAGTGGTTGTGCACCGTGTTTGTGGCACTCTTTGTCTCGTTCCATGGATCATCTATCTATGATGAATGAGCTATGTCTTCCTTGTGCAAATTGTTAAACTTCATGTGTCTCCTTTGTCTCCAATGTGAGTTTGTATCTCAGGACTTTCCAGGTTGATATTGAAAGTTTTCCCGCAGGGGTTAGTCCCACAAAATATACCAATATCTACTCAAGCAGTTTTTAGTTCCGTAACCAAACTAGACTCCATGTCTAATCAGATTAAGGAAGGTTATTTAACCTAAGCACCACACTTAATTTAAATGCCAATGGAAGTATGTCGAGTACTTCCAAACCAACACTTGCTTGTGAACAGACAAAGGTAGCATGATAGCATTTATAGAGATCTACTCAGGTGGAGATGAAAAACAAGTTTCGTGTATAGAAAAATTGAGCATGCCTCAAAAGTAGGGACAACCAACATAGCAACATGGCAAAGGATGTTCTTATGTATGGTATTTCCCCCAAGCTTGAATTTTGCAAAATTCAAGATTGGATGAATTTAATTCAATGTTGCATGGTGATTGGTTGGGCATACCTTGCACTTGTCATTCCTCGGATCTTCTTGCTCCAATCCTAGAAAGGTTAGTGACACAAATACCCGAAGGAATATTTCTACAATTATCTTTATATGCTCAATACACAAGGCAATGTTGCAAATAATTAAAAGTTCATGTTACGATCTGATAAGTGCTTGTTTTAGGACACTAAGCTTGTCCTTGGGAAACCATCAAATTGTGTTGGTGAAGTGGTTTCCCCTCCAACACCAACCTAAGCATGCCTATATCAAGATCGACTCAACGATATCTGCAATATTTCTTATAGACATATGCATCGATAACCACCCCTTTAAAGTTTTTATAAATAGAAAGGAAGAGGGGGTTGGAGATCTCAAATGTGGTAAGGTTGGAGAGACCAATTGATTGGGGAGATGTTTTATATGAGCAAGGACTTGGTGAGGTATTTATGAAATAACTTCCATGCTCACTGTTGTTTCTCTGATTCTCAAACTCCAAGGATGATTCTTCATGAATGCTTAAAATTCCTCTATGATTGTCTCTCAAGTTAGTTTTATCCATCCATTCAATGGTGATAGCACATGGATTTTTAATGCCCTCTAGCCATTGATGTTGCTCTTCTCGATCCTCCTTGTGGTCTTGGTGACTCTTATGCATGGGATGTCTAGAGAGATTCATAGGATCATCGGGAGGTTCAAGAGAAAGAGCATAGTAGAAATTATTAGTCTCAAGGATGGGTTTAAAGATAGGTTCGAATGAGTCATCAAAAGTGGGCGTAGAAGGGGAGAAGATGAGATTGTCTTCTAAATGGCTTCGCTCTCCTTCTATTGCATCACTTAAGATGCCATCATTGAGTCTTTCTAGATGTCCATCAAAGGGATTGGATTTGAGATGCTTTCTAAGAGATCCCTTCTTAGGAAGGTTCAGACTATATGCACTCAAAGGTGTCTTATGAAGCAGGAAGTTTAAGCTCATCCCAAAATGAATTTCCAAAGGTAGAATTTCTTCTTCCCTTAGATGATTTTGGAGCACTACTAGTTTGGGTTGGATAGCCAAATCATGGGATTGAAATATTTGGAAATCGGCTATTGAAACTTCCTTTCCTCGCCTGGGAGATGATTCCTTCTCTATCTCTAGGATTTTTTTATGAAGATTAGTGCAAGAAGGATGTCCACAAATGAAGACATACCTTGCTTTACTAACAGATAAAGAAAGAAAAACTCTACCAAAGGTTATATGATTAAGACCAATGTGAAAATATCGAGGAAAAACATGGTATTGTAGGGCTAGGACTAAACCAGACTTTATAGAAAGATTAAAAGTTTCCCTAGGTGTAGCTAAAAGTTCATTATCTTCTTGATTAAAAGATAGGACCTCGGCTATAGACAAGGGTTGGTTTTGACCTATTGCAATCAACTCCGGACACAGATCATAATTAGGGGCAAAGAAAGGACTTGTTGACTCGCATGGTCTATGGCTGGTCTCCGAAGGTGCAAAAAATTCAATAATAGATGTGAAATTTGAGTTATCCATAAAGATGGAAAAAATAAAAAGATAAAAGAATAAAAGTATAAAAGTATAATACAAGATAATAGCAAGACTCAAAGTTATCTCAGCAAACCGTCTTTCTCCTCGGCAACGGCGCCAGAAATGCTTGTTGATATTTGTTAACGCCATCAGGAAATGATCCGCAAGCGCACGGATATCGGTGAGCACTTCACCCGGGAGGTTATCCAGAGTATCGTATTTATATTTTTACCACTGGGAGAAAGCGTGCATCTGACTAACCAAATCTATTGCTACTACCCTTTAGGCTACAAACAATGTGATTTGATGTGAGCGATGTATAGAGAAGACTACAACCGCACTCTCGTTCTAACCTTGGTAAGGATGATCTACTGTTCTATTGGGGAGGCTTACGGAATCTAGACACCACAAAGGATGTTCGACCCGCACCTATAAACCCTACCGATCCTGCTAACGGGATTGTGGGCTACAAAGGTAGCTACGGAAAAGTCACGTTCCTCGCTACTACCACGGTCCGACTAGATAGGGGATATCTATGAGTACCCTAGCCCAAACACCACATTTACGCTAGCAATGAGTACTCTAAACTCTACCGGAAGAGATTAAAGTAAACTCATAAACCAAAGAACAATAAGAACAAAGAACTTACTAGAATTTAGAAGTCGAAATACTGAAGAATCCTAGGAGCAAGCCTCGGGTTAGGAAACTTGATGACTTGAACCCGTAGGTACAACCTCGGAGTAGACACCGACTGGGCGGGCTTCCTCTGATCTACACCTCCATTCTATCTCTCTCAATCTAGAAGAACTAATTCTAATCTCACATTGGATGCTAAGCCCTATGAGGTTGGAACCCTAGAGGGACCTCTCTCTCTGAATCCTCTCTAGAAAATATGCTAATGAATAATGGGATTGCCCACCTCCAGGGGCCAGGGGGCCTGCTTATATAGCCCCTCTAAATGAACGTGGGCCATCGGATCAAACCGACCTTAATCGCACGGTTTTCCTTAATCCTTTAGGTCGGTGGAGCATAATCCGCGAGACGGGACCTGATTGGTCCCTGTAGCAGGGCAGGCGCCCAAGGGGGGAGGGCGGGCGCCCTGCCCCCTGGCCCGCTCAGCCTCCCATTCATTCTCGTGGCTTCTGGAGTCTTTTAGATGATAGAAAATTATGCGGCACGTTAATATCTCTATGTAAACCCGACGTGTGGGCCTTTCCTCCATATTTCCAAATAACCCCCTGCAGAAGTAGACAAGCACCAAAACTCGTGGAATTCTGTCACATAAAACCCTAAGTCTAGGTGTTGGATGAATTTGGATCCTTTTCTTTATTTACTTGATGATTAAATTTGGTACTAAGGACCGTCAACATCCATCCCAACCGAGGTTTTACACCCTGATGACAATAACTACGACCTAGATTTTCCTCCGTATCCGTCAGGTTTCCCTCGTTTCCCCATCTTTCCACCATGACGGAAAGATCTAGTTCTCAATGTCAGCAATGATGAGTGTTGATGGTCCTTAAGTACCAAATATAATCATCAAATAAATAAAGAAAAGGATCCAAATGCAACCAACACCCAGACTTAGGGTTTTATCTGACAGAATTCCACGTGTTTTGGTGTTTGTCTATTTCTACAGGGGGTTATCAGGAAACATGGAGGAAAGGCCCACACGTCGGGTTGACATAGAGATATAAACGTGTGCGGCAATTTTCTATCATCTAGAAGACTCCAGAAGCCACGAGAACGAACGGAATGCCGAGCGGGCCCCGGGGGCAGTGCGCCCACCATGCTTTGGTAGCCAATCAGGCTTCGCCTCGCGGATTATGCTCCACCGACCTAAAGGATTAAGGAAGACTATGCGATTAAGGTCGGTTTGATCCAACGACCCATGTTCAATTGGAAGGGCTATATAAGCCGGCCCCTGACCCCTAGAGAAGACACCTCTGAATCCCTATTCATTATTCATAGACAGAGCAAAAGCTAGGGTTTGGAGATGAGAGCTCTCCTCTCTTCTCTAAACTAGAGTAGATCTAGATAGTAGCAAGATGGAGAGAGGGAGGATTGGAGGAGAGGCCGGCCTGTCGGTTCTTCCTCCAGTTATACTTCGCCATGATCAAGCTCTAATCGAGCTTGCTCATGGGATGACTCTGGTAATCTACTTCTTATTTCATTATGCAATTACTATCCATGTATGTTCTGGTTCACAACTCTTTTGAGTACTTTAATCTATAGGACGCTATAGGTGAGAGTTGTAGTATAGGTGTAAGCGTGGTGCTTAGACCTAGATTACTTGTGGATATCCCCTGTTAGTCAGATCGCGTGGTAGGCCGCGTAGGTGACAGCTACATAGTCCTATGTAGTCCACCTCCTATTAGCAGGACTGGTAGGAGTCCTCGACTTTAGGTATAAGCATCCTCTGTGTTGTTTTATACTTATGGTACGCCACAGACAGACATACCCTTTTTAAGTAGAGAAACCCTAGTTATCCTCTCTATTCTCCTATTATCGTCGATATATTAGATTGCTGTACTCTATATTCCCCCATTATCATTTTACCTTTAATATTGTTCTTATTCAATTCTATCACATTTCCTATTTACACCCACCTGTCTGTCTTGGTTAAGTTAGAGCGTAGTTGGTTCTCCCGTTTCCCTGTGGATACGATAAAACCTTTAACTGGGTAAAAGCTACAACGGTATTTGTGCGCTTGCGGATTTATCTGTGTGCGTATTAATACCATAGTACACTCTAGTGCCATGCTGGGGATGACAACCTAGTATTCAAGTGGTGTTAGCAAGTGTCAACAAGCTTTTTGGCACCGTTGCCGGGGAGACGATTGCTGAGTTGAGTACGAACTAGCTTAATCATTTTTCTAAAAATAAAAAAATAATATATTTTTCCTTTTTGATGAGGACATCAACACCAGCGATACATCCTCTCCGACACAACCTATAACTGGTTCTCTTACTCGTGCTCGTGTTCGTCAACTTAATAATCAAGTGAGTTCCTTGATAAGCTCGTGTCCATCTTGTTTAGACAATGGAAACGCGTGCACTCTTGTTTTGATTAGGAACCAAGGAGAAGACCGAAAGGGAGAAGGACTCACGCTCGCTGGATTCGGACAGCAGCAAAGCGCCAACTTGTGACCGTTACCACGGTTGCATACGGATTCGGATTCAGGCGCTTCAGGACTTGTTGGAAAGCTTATCAAGTCTACTTTCATATGAATCAAGTCCCACATCAATACCTGTTCGGCAGCAGCGGCAATGATCCAATAACCGTCGATAGGTCTTGCTGTCCAGGGTGCTGTGTCACCTCATTTTGGGCTGATGGCCCATGTATCAAGTTGGGTCCATTAGGTACGCGTCCTAGGGTTGGAGGACGACCTCAACACCTCTTGGGTCGTCAATCCAGCTACTTATATCCCTCTAGAGCCGCCATGGTCGTTGGGTTTTGTTTAGATCAAGTTTAGCCTTCGCTACTTGCTTGTAGGCGCGCGTGCAGGATCAGCCGCCCGTCTCCTTGTCTTCGGAACCCCATTGTTGATTCAGATTCAGTTTGAAACCTTCAATTCATCTTGCAAATTCAGTGCTTGTTTCCTCGTTCTTGCTAGTTCTTCGATTGCTTGCAGGACGGGAGCCCTAGGGGCTGGTTGTCGCGCTCCACAAGATCGTGACGGCTGTTGGACGTGGTGTATCGGTTGCTAAGGCGCGGTCTTGAGGGCTGTAGTCGGGCCGTGAACGTCATCTCCATCCACTAATCGAGTTATCCAGCGCCTCTCATCGAAAGATCAGGCCAAAAACCCTAGCGGGTTCGCATCAGTTGGTAATCAGAGCAAGGTTCTTCGGTGAGAGACTTCTAATCATTTGCTGTTTTTAATTAATTTCCTATAGTCCAGAAAAGCCAAAAAAAATATAGTAGATTAGTTTTTCCATAATCCTATTAAACCTTTGTGCCTTGGCTAGTACCGTTTTAGTTAGGGCTTGTTGAATTTGCGTTGCTTTGGTTTGTGTCGAGTTGCTGGTCTTAGTGTCTAGTCCTTTAGAGTTTCGAGTTCTTGTCACCATCTATACACAGCCGAGTATTACCATATCTTCTCTTTGTCAAATCTGTTGTGAAGTCCGAATTGAACTGTGATCCAAAAAGAAAGATAACTCCATACTTGTTCGGCCTTACTCTAAAGAGAGAGAGAGAGAGTGTGTGTGTGTAGCGAATTGCTCTTTTGTATTCCTTTGTTCATATAATCAGTTTTTGAGGTTGCCCAGAAAAAAAAGAAAAAAAAAGAAAAAAAAAGAAAAGAGAAAAGATTCAAAAGAAAAAAAAGGGGCTGTTTTTCATATTGATTTTAGGTTTCTTCCACCTTGTTTTCGGGGGTGTGCTGTGGTTTTCCTTTGTGTCCAGGCTCGCGTCTCTAGCACGGTCTAGCCTAGGACCAGCACAGTACCATCATCGAACGCTTATTCAGCTCGCTTTTATAACTAACGTGGTGCTAGTTCGTTCCTTGTTTCAGCCCACCTATAGCTCCACATACTCTACAGCTTGACAGGTCTTGTGCTGCAGCACCGATACACTTCGTCCATTGCTGTACACTTGTTGGCAGACGACCCCTCCTGTCAAGCAAGGTAAGAATTGGTAAGAACTTGTGTTACAGGTTGAGTGTGAGCGACTTGCTGTAGCTACATCCTAGTAGTTGTAGGGCTTTTATTTCTTCACTTGCCTTTTTGTTGTCTTTGTCTTTGAACCATGCCAGGGGCAGATGATGGTAACGAAACACCACTTACACCTCGCACTAAGGGCATCATACAACATTTTGAAAGGAAAGTGAAGCTGCACACAGAGGGACTTGATAACGACTTGTAGGTGACGAATGAAAAGCTGGGGCAGTTGGAGGCTATGCAGATTGCCACAAACAACAAGCTCACAAGTTTGGAGGAATCCGTTGCTAGTGTGGACAAAAGCCTTGCTGCTCTCCTAAGGCGATTTGATGCTTTCCACACCGAAGATAAAGAGAAGCATAAAGAAGAAAAGGAGGGAGATCGAGAGCACGGTAGTCATGAAGATGACTACACTGGTGATACTGAACATGATGATCAAGACACTCGTGATCGACGTCGCCTTCGTCACAACCGTAGAGGTATGGGTGGCAACCGCCGACGCGAGGTACACAATAATGATGATGCTTTTAGTAAGATTAAATTTAAGATACCCCCTTTTGATGGTAAATATGACCCTGATGCTTACATCACTTGGGAGATTGCTGTTGATCAAAAGTTTGCATGTCATGAATTTCCTGAGACTACACGTGTTAGGGCTGCTACTAGTGAATTAAAGATTTTGCTTCTGTTTGGTGGATAGAATATGGAAAGAAAAATCCTAATAACTTACCTAGAACTTGGGATGCGCTGAAAAGGGCCATGAGAGCTAGATTTGTTCCATCTTACTATGCGCGTGATATGATAAATAAGTTGCAGCAGTTAAGACAAGGTGCTAAAAGTGTAGAAGAATATTATCAGGAATTACAAACGGGTATGTTGCGTTGTAACCTAGAGGAGGATGAGGAACCGGCTATGGCTAGATTTTTGGGTGGGTTAAATCGGGAAATTCAGGACATCCTCACTTACAAAGAATACAATAATGTAACCCGTTTGTTTCATCTTGCTTGTAAAGCTGAAAGGGAAGTGCAGGGACGACGTGCTAGCGCAAGGAGTAATATTTCTGCAGGGAAGGCTAATTCATGGCAGCAACACATGGCTTCAACTCCATCTACACGTATTTCTACTCCATCATCTAGTGACAAGGCTCGAGCTGCCCCCACCAATTTAGTTGCGAAGACGATGCAAAAGCCTGCTGCGAGTACTTCATCCGTGGCATCGACGGGTAGAACAAGCAACATACAATGTCATCGGTGCAAGGGATATGGGCACATGATGCGTGACTGCCCAAACAAGCGAATTATGATTGTCAGGGATGATGGTGAGTACTCATCTGCTAGTGATTTTGATGAGGATACACTTGCACTGCTTGCGACTGACCATGCAGGTAATGAAGATCAAATAGAAGAACATATTAATGCAGGTGAAGCGGACCACTATGAGAGCTTGATCGTGCAGCCAGTGCTTAGTGCACAAATGGAGATGGCGGAACAAAATCAGTGACACATTTTATTCCAAACAAAGTGTGTCATCAAAGAGCGTTCTTGTCACATGATCATTGATGGAGGTAGCTGCAACAACTTGGCAAGCAGCGATATGGTGCAGAAGCTTGCCCTCAACACCAAACCACACCCGCATCCCTACTACATCCAATGGCTGAACAACAGTGGTAAGGCAAAGGTAACTAGACTTGTGAGAATTAATTTTTCCATCGGATCCTACAAAGATATTGTTGAATGTGATGTTGTGCCTATGCAAGCTTGTAACATTCTGCTAGATAGACCTTGGCAATTTGATAGAGATTCTATGCATCATGGTAGATCAAATCAGTATTCTTTTCTATACCATGATCGCAAAATTGTGTTGCATCCTATGTCCCCTGAAACTATTATGCAAACTGATGTTGCTAGGGCTACTAAAGCAAAGAGTGAGAGCAATAAAAATGATAAATCTGTAATTGGTAACAAAGATGAGATAAAACTGAAAGGACGTTGTATGATAGCTACCAAATCAGATATTAATGAGTTCAATGCATCCACTTCTGTTGCTTATGCTTTGATATGCAAGGATGCTTTGATTTCAATTGAGGATATGCAATGTTCTTTGCCCCCCGCTGTTGCTAAAGTTTTGCAGGAGTATTCTGATGTGTTTCCAAGTAAGGTACCAGCGGGGCTGCCTCCACTACGTGGGATTGAGCACCAAATTGATCTTATTCCTGGAGCAGTTTTGCCAAATCGTGCACCATACAGGACAAACCCGGAGGAAACAAAGGAAATTCAGCGACAAGTGCAAGAACTACTAGACAAAGGTTATGTCCGAGAATCTCTTAGTCCTTGTGCTGTTCCAGTAATTTTAGTGCCTAAGAAAGATGGAACATGGCGTATGTGTGTTGATTGTAGAGCTATTAATAATATCACCATTCGATATCGACACCCTATTCCACGATTAGATGATATGCTAAATGAGCTGAGTGGTGCTGTTGTATTTTCAAAAGTTGATTTACGTAGTGGGTACCACCAGATTCGTATGAAATTGGGAGATGAATGGAAAACTGCTTTCAAAACTAAGTTCGGTTTGTATGAGTGGTTAGTCATGCCTTTTGGGTTAACTAATGCACCTAGTACTTTCATGAGATTAATGAACGAGGTTTTGCGTGCTTTCATTGGGAAATTTGTTGTCGTATATTTTGATGACATATTGATTTACAGCAAATCATTGGATAAACATCTTGATCATTTACGTGCTGTTTTTAATGCACTACGCGAGACACGTTTATTTGGTAACCTTGAGAAGTGCACCTTTTGCACCGATCGGGTGTCTTTTCTTGGTTATGTTGTGACTCCACAGGGAATTGAGGTTGATCAAGCCAAGGTGGAAGCTATACAGGGATGGCCTGTCCCAAATACTATCACCCAGGTGCGGAGTTTCCTAGGACTTGCTGGATTCTATCGCCGTTTTGTGAAGGATTTCAGCACCATTGCTGCACCATTGAATGAGCTTACAAAGAAGGGGGTGCCTTTTGATTGGGGCAAAGCACAAGAGAATTCATTCAACATGTTGAAAGATAAGTTAACTCATGCACCTCTCCTACAACTTCCTGATTTTAATAAGACTTTTGAGCTTGAATGTGATGCTAGTGGAATTGGTTTGGGAGGTGTTTTATTACAAGAGGGAAAACCTATTGCATATTTTAGTGAGAAATTGAGTGGGCCTGTTCTCAATTATTCAACTTATGATAAAGAACTCTATGCTCTTGTTAGAACATTAGAGACATGGCAGCATTATTTGTGGCCCAAAGAGTTTATTATCCATTCTGATCATGAATCTTTGAAACATATTCGTAGTCAAGGAAAACTGAATCGTAGCATGCAAATGGCTGATTTATGATCTTCCTATACTCTAGCACTCAGAGTCTATTGGCAACTCAGGCGCCAACCTATTTTTTTT